>NC_064640.1:857889507-858192424 GCF_023864345.2 Schistocerca serialis cubense | reverse complement strand
GGAATAGAACGCCCTACCACATCAGCTCCTTACCAACCTTACAGCCAGCATGGGAACACGTAGCAGAGCATACATGTCTGTGGTGGTAACATACCTTATTAACAACAATGTACCATCTTTTGTATTGACTAGGGGCCCATCATAAATCGTGGTGATTTTAGTGTATGCATTGTGTTTGAATGAACACTATGTGACCAAAAGTATCCGGACACCAGGTTGAAAATGACTTACAAGTTCATGACGCCCTCCATCGCTAATGCTGGAATTTAAAATATGGTGTTGCCCTACCCTTAGCCTTGAATACAGCTTCCATTTCCGCAGGCATACGTTCAATCAGGTGCTGGGAGGTTTCTTGAGCTCAGCCCATTCTTCACTGAGTGCTGCATTGAGGGGAGGTATCGATGTCGACCGGTGAAACCTGGCACGACGTTAGCGTTCCAAAACATTCCAAAAGACTTCTATAGGATTCAGGTCAAGACTCTGTGCAGGCCAGTCCATTACAGGGATGTTATTGTCGTGTAACCACTCCGCCACAGATCGTGCATTATCAACAGGTGCTCGATCGTGTTGAAAGATGCCTGTGCTGTGATAGTGCCACACAAAACAACAAGGGTTGCAAGCCCCCTCCATCAAAAACACGACCACACCATAACACCACAGCCTCCGAATTTTACTGTTGGCACTACACACGCTGGCAGATGACGTTCACCCGGCATTCGCCATACCCACATCCTGCCATCGGATCGCCACATTGTGTACCCTGACTTGCACTCCACAAAATGTTTTTCCACTGTTCAATCGGCCAATTTTTACGCTCCATACACCAAGCGACGCTTCGTTTGCCATTTATCGGCGTGATGTGTGGCTTATGAGCAGCCGCTCGACCACGAAATCCAAGTTTTCTCACCTCCCGCCTAACTGTCATAGTACTTGCAGTGGATCCTGATGCAGTTTGGAATTCCTGTGTGATGGCCTGTATAAATGTCTGTCTATTACACGTTACGACCCTCTTCAACTGTTGGCGGTCTCCGTCAGTTAACAGAAGAGGTCGGCATGTACGCTTTTGTGCTGTGCGTGTCCCTTCACGTTTCCACTTCACTATCATATTGGAAACAGCGGCTCTAGGGATGTTTAGGAGTGTGGAAATCTCGCGTATGACACAAGTGACACCCAATCTCCTGACCACGTTCGAAGTCCGTGACTTCCGAGTTCCACGGAGCGCCCCATTCTACTCTCTCACGATGTCTAATGACTACTGACGAGGGAACCTCCCCATCGCACCCCCCTCAGATTTAGTTATAAGTTGGCACAGTGGATAGGCCTTGAAAAACTGAACAAAGATCAATCGAGAAAACAGGAAGAAGTTATGTGGAACTACGAAAAAATAAGCAAAATATACAAACTGAGTAGTTGATGTGCAACATCAAGGAAAATGTAAGCGCTTGTTCGCCGTGGTCCCGTGGTTAGCGTGAGCAGCTCCAGAGCAAGAGGTCCTAGGTTCAAGTCTTCCCTCGAGTGAAAATTTTACTTTCTTTATTTTTGCGAAGTTATGATCTTTCCGTTCGTTCATTGACGTCACTGTTCACTGTAATAAGTTTAGTGTCTGTGTTTTGCGACCGCACCGCAAAACAGTGCGATTAGTAGACGAAAGGACGTGCCTCTCCAATGGGAACCGAAAACATTTGATCGCAAGGTCATAGGTCAACAGATTCCTCCACAGGAAAACACGTCTGATATATTCTATACGACACTGGTGACGGCATGTGCGTCACATGACAGGAATTTGTTGTCGACCCACCTAACTTGTACACTTGGCGAATGGGTAAAAAGATTCTTCTGCCTTGCCCGATTTAGGTTTTCTTGTGGATGTGATAATCACTCCCAAAAAAACTGATGAAAACGTAGTAGTTTGTCACATAAACTGAAAATAAAAAAAATAAAGTTTTCACTGAAGGGAAGACTTGAACCGAGGATCTCTCGTTCCGCAGCAGTTCACACTAACCACGGGACCACGACGCTCCGGAGGTTATACTATCCTTGATGTTGCTTATGTTCCCCATGGACTACTCAGTTTATATATTTTGCTCATTTTCTCATAGTTCCACACAACTTCTTCCTGTTTTCTCGATTGATGTGTGTTCAGTTTTTCAAGGCCTATCCATTGTGCCAACTTATAACTAAATCTGAGGGGGGTGCGATGGGGAGGTTCCCTTGTGAGGTCGCTTATATGGAGTATCTGGCAGTAGGTGACAGCGCAATGCACCTAATCTGAAAAACCTATGTTTTTGGGGGTGTCCGTATACTTTTGATCATACAGTGTGTCGTTTCTGTTGGTCTCATTGCGTATTTCTCTTTCAGTTTCCTTCTGTATTGTAGTGTACTATTATGTAGCCGTTCTTTCTTGTATGCTCCATGTTTTATCAAGCCACGTTACCTCGGAATGGTACATCATGCGAAAGTTGCCTTCGTCTTTAAGTTTTGCGCACCAGTGTGCACCACTGTCGTCAAAGAGACTGTTAATAGCTGAACCTGGATCTTCTTCATGTATTGTTATATTAGCAAATTAGTTTTTAGTAAGAGCCCGAGCACAGATTTTAATCTCTTTTTTTAAACCTCCAACTGGTTTCTTACGACGCCTTACAAAATTTCAGCAAAGAATAGGTTTCACGGTTGGATTTCAAGGATTCGAATGTTAGTAATTCGCACAAAGTCGATTTCTTCAACCAGCACCTCCTCCAACTATCATACCTCCTCGATGTATGAGAGGTCTGCTAGTGGATAATACCACCCGCTTCTGCTGTGTCATCGTAACCTCGACTTTGAAAGCAGCAACTCCCGAGAAGCTACCGCCATAGCGAAACTACCGCGGTAAAACCACGCACGCTTGCGCGAAATCTACGAAGTTGGTCTAGGAATTTCGGAAGCGGTGATGAAACTCCGAGCTCTGGCGCCGCTGGACTTGCTTCTGTGCTCAATGAGGGCACAACATCCACTGCTTCCTTCCTCTTAGATTATCCGCGTTCCATGTCCTGTTTACGGACCAACTCCCAAATTGTTTTGAGAATTTGAGGTCTTATAGACAATCGACGAGGGAGCTGAAAAATGAAGGTGTTTTATAGTGTTTCAGATCCGTCCACAGCTATGTATAACTGATTCTTCGTGCTGCATACCTAGATGAGGAACTCATTTTTCTAACTTATTACCAGAAAACTTCCCGTGACGTCACTGAAAACCTACTTAATGTTGGTCAAGCCATTCTGTGGACTCGACAAAATGACATTTTATCGTAGAGTTAGTGGTTTATTTTTTACTTATATATTTAATATTTTATTTGATACAGTCACGGAAAATGTTTTATATTTTATGGGTATCCGCCACCATTGGCCATCATCACAACTACAAAATAAAAGCCGCGCTGAGTGGCCGCGCGGTTAGAGGCGCCATGTCACTAACTGCACGGTCTCTGCCGCCGGAGGCTCGAGTCCTCCCTCGGTCATGGGTGTGTGTGCTGTCTTAAGCGTAAGTTAGTTTAAGTTAGCTTAAGTAGTATGTAAGTCTGGGTACCGATGACCTTAGCAGTTTGGTCCCTTAGAAATTCACACACATTTGAACATTTGAACAAAAGAAAAAGAAAATAATTTCTAATTTACTTTCTGAAAAAGTCTGTGCATAGCGATAGCAGAAAAGGAAAAGGAAAATTTCATTTCATACCGACTGAAAACAGTACACCATGGCAACCAACTAATGCTTAGTTGGCTCTGAGCACTATGGCTCTGAGCACTATGGGACTTAACATCTGAGGTCATCAGTCCCCTAGAACTTAGAACTACTTGAACCTAACAAACCTAAGGACTTCACACACATGCATGCCCGAGGCAGGATTCGAACCTGCGACCGTAGCAGTCGTGCGGTTCCGGACTGAAGCGCCTAGAACCGCTCGGCCACCGCGGCGGGTTAATGCTTTGTCAAACTGCATACATGCAAGGCGCAAGTGTTTTTTGGAGACTGTTACGTCGCTGCTTATGTGTAGGCGTGTGTTCTCTGGACCCAGAGTTGTGGAAGTTTACAGTAATTGCTTAGCTAAAAATTCCATTATACTTAATTTTTTTAAATTTAAGAAGACTCGCCAAGAGAACAAGAAGAAGAAACAGAAGAACACAAGTCACTGGCGTGCATTCCGTTTGTCGGAAACACCTCAAGAAAAATCTGTAGAATCCTGGGGAAACACAATGTGAAATGTGTATTCCGACCCCCTGCCAAAACCTTGACTCTACTGGGTTCAGTGGAAGATGACCTAGGTCTTCGAAAACGAGGCGTTTATCAAATTCCCTGTCAGTGCGGAAAATCATACATTGGGGAGACAGTCCGCACTGTAGAAGAGAGGTGCCGAGAACACAAGCGCCATACCGAATTACGCCAGGCCACTAAATCAGCCGTGGTTGACCATTGTATAAAAACTGGCCATACTATGGACTATGAAAAAACAAAAATACTCTGTCAATCCTCCTACTTTTGGGACTGCGTTACTAAAGAGGCCATCGAAATCCGACTACAGGACGATCTAATTAATAAAAACAGCGGCCTTCAACTTAGGCTTGGAACCCTGCACTCAGCCTTGAGAGAATGATGCGGTGCCAGAGATCGAGGACCGCGGCAGCAGGGAGACTGCAGACCCCAGTTCAGACCCAGGCGCCGCTTCCCCCACCACCTCCAGTAGCCACCGCGCCGGCCGCACCGAAGACACAAGGAGAGAAACGGCAGGGGGGGGGGGGGGGGTTAACGGCGAGTATATATAGGGCGCCGAGAGGAACAGCACAGCATTCGTCAGGAACCACCTGAAGATGGCAGCGTGTACGTCTGCCGAAATATTGTGGAGAAATTACGACGCTACCCGGTCGGATACCCGAGAACTGTTCAGTTTGGAAATACGGCGGGAAAACTTCACATTGCTCTTCGGTTTCTGGCACGGATGGACGTTGATGACACGTGGCCGGATAATATTCAATGGCGTGACGAGGCCCACATTACACTACAGGGTGCAGTGAATATATAGAAGTGCATAATTTGGTGCAAAGTTAAACTGCATGTTGTGTACGAAGAGCCATTGCACTCGCCGTATATGACTGCTTGCGTGGTGTGAATTCACAAGCACCATTATTCACGGTCTGTTCTTCTTTGAAGAGAATACACTCAGACATCCTGTCAGGTGTACCGCGAAGTCTTTTCGTTACTGAGACGACAATGCACAGCATGCTTTGGAAGAGTACAGATGGGGCAACACCTCATGTAACTCACCAAGTGAAAGATCTGCTTAATGCAACCTTCCATGAACGTGTTACCTCCAGAGGTTCTCCAGATCAATGAACTGCAACATCACCTGATCTGAATCCATGTGGCTTGTGGTTTCTGAGGCATGTAAAGTAATGCGTTTATCAGGTGCACATTCAGGTGAAGGCCGGTACATAGGAACACATTACCCAGATTCCATTGGACCTGCTGCGAGAAACTGTTGATCACGTCGTTTTACGGATGCAGCATCTCGCCGACGTCTCCAGTGTTCATATTGAACAAACAGTGTAAGTGGCAGTTAATAATATAATCGACACCATCACTTTATCACTTCTTTGACCTTTTCTGCTCCCGCTCCGTTCCTAGTCCATTACATATGGAAACATTTCTATACATCTTTCTCGCATCCATAGAGACAGAATTACACGTGGTCGCCAAAATTAGAACTGATTTTTTCCGGCGTAAATCGGGTCCACATTGACGAATTAGCATTTCTACACAGTTTCGCTGTCATACGATAATTGCAACCCACGCCGGACCACTGTAAATAACTGCACTGTAATTATGGCCCCCGGGTACACGGACGATACGGTCTCCATTTACGAATATATAGCGGAGGTGATTTAAAAGTTCCAATAACACCTAAACTGCTTGTCGCAAATCAGCTTACGCGGGAAAAGGGAAGGATGGTTGAATATCAGATATAGATGTGGAGGTTGAGAGGGAATGGCTATTAGGTCAAATTAATTGGCGCAAATAAAGCGTGGAGAAAGTGGACGACGAGGTCGTATGCCGAATATTAGGCGGAAAACGCACCAGCGATCTACTAGAGGTGAGAGGTTTATGAGATTCCAAATCATTTATTAAGTGCATTTTAGGAATAATAATCATAAGATTCCAAATCATTTATTAAATAAATTTTAGGAATAATACATCGCAGTGTTGTAGGAAAAGTTACACCGTCTCTTGTATCCCACCTGGAAGGCGGTGCGTGGAGCTGCTCCTGCAAACTGAAGGGTAAGCCGAATGAAGAAAGCGAGTAGGAGCAGGAGGGTACAAGCACTCCGGTACTGCGATTAAAATATTAGATGTTTACTATAGGCAAAAACAAGTTAATAAATGTTTACATAACTTTGCGTACATCCCGTCGTGAATATTTCAAAGTCTCAATAGCAAGTCAACACACACTGTAGCTTAAGCGATATTCCAGGCCGTCTGCTCTCGATGAAATGGGCAGAATCTGGAGCGGAGCTCGTAGAGATCTCCCGCTCCAGCTAGAGTGCGCTGTCGTCGGTGTCTGTCGTAGTGCCACCCTAGCAGAGCGCACCTACATTGTGGCATCGTAGCTATCGATACCACACCATTTTTATAAACACTCCACGTTTCGAGCACAAAGCAATCGCTTCCATACACTACTGCGAGAAGAAGGACGATGACAGTGTAACGGGGCCTAACATCTACTCTGCGCTCGAACGAACCTAGCTCGCGAATACTTTATGTATTAACGTTTCCACACACCGAGCGAGCATCTCCGGCGGTACATCGCAAGGTTACCGCCCTTCGATTGTGCCTTTTTCGCGCTAATCGAAGTGTTAGGGGTTCCAGGTGCCAGCCAGCCAGCCAGCCAGCCAGCCAGCCAGCCAGCCAGCAGTTCCCGGTCCCGGCCTGCAGCAGTGGTCCCGCAGCCAGCCAGCCAGCCAGCCAGCCAGCCAGCCCGCCAGCCCTCCGGTGGCAGCAGCAGTCCAGCCAGCAGCAGCAGCAGCAGCAGCAGCAGCAGCAGCAGCAGCCGCCGCCGCCGCCGCCGCCGCCGCCGCCGCCGCCTCCCCGGCCCCGTCCGCGGCAGCAGCGTCCCTGCCTCTCGCCGTCGCCGTCGCCGTCGCCGTCGCCGTCGCCGTCGCCGTCGCCGTCGCCGTCGCCGTCGCCGTCGCCGTCGCCGTCGCCGTCGCCGTCGCCGTCGCCGTCGCCGTCGCCGTCGCCGTCGCCGTCGCCGTCGCCGTCGCCGTCGCCGTCGCCGTCGCCGTCGCCGTCGCCGTCGCCGTCGCCGTCCGTCGTCCCCCAGTGTGTGTCCTGTCCTTTTAGTGCTGTGTTTTTCTTTCTTCTTCTTGTCGTCATGTCCGCCCCCACCACCACCGTCACTACTACCACCACCGCCATCGTGTATACGTCCCCTTCCGCCGCCTCCACCACTATCACTTGGTGTGCCCAATCCCACCCCCCTCCTTCCATCCCTCCCCTCCTCTCTATCCCTTCGCCCTCGCTCTTTGTCTCCCCATCTCCCGCCTCTTCCTCTCGTTCTGATCCTTTCCCCCCACTCCCCCAGCCTGTCACTGCAGCTCCGGCTAGGGTGGTGGCCCGTCGGGCCACTGCCCACGCCCAGCTCTCCCCATCGCCATCGCCATCGCCATCACCGCCACCACCGTCATCATCGTCACCATCACCATCACTGCCACATTCGCCTGCACCGTCACAGTCACTATCTCCGGCGCCGCCTGCTGCGTCCGTGCCGGGACCTGTCCCTTCCCACCACCTCCCCATCGTTCCCGTCCCTCCTGTCACCACCCGCCCATCTGCCGCTGTCAAACGCCCTAGTGGCGCCTCCACTTCCTCTGCTCCTAAAAAGGCTCCACCCCGCCCGCCATCCCCACCCCAAAATGCCATGGACGTCTCCCCACCAGGCCCCGCTCCCTCCTCCTCCTCCTCCTCCTCCTCCTCCCCACCCGGTCTCTACAAATATCTCCTGTCCCGTCCCGATCCTTCCTTCCTCGAGGCCCGGAATCTCTCCCTCCTCCTCCGCCAACATTTCCCTGGCGTCCCCATCTCTCTCCTTACTCCCAGACGGGATTCTGTTCTTATCTCCTCCCCCAGCCCAACCCTCCATACTGACATCCTCTCCCGCCTCCCCATCACCCGTTTTGGTCCTCACGCCTCCCTCACCCCTGCTCCCTCCCCATCTCCTACCCGCCAACCCCAACCCCCGCGTCGCCCACCGACCCTCACCGCCGTGATCACTCGGCTTAGCCCGTCGATCACGGAGGAGGAGGTGCTGGCGGAGCTGAAGGCCCATCCCACCCTGGAGGTGCGGGCGGTCCGCCGCATTTTCAACGCGACCGGCCCCACCCGCCTTATGCGGGTTTTCTCTGAGGACGCCCCCTCCATTGACCGTCTCCTGAAGGAGGGTGCCCTCCTCTTCAATCAGCGGTACAAGGTCGACCCCTCCCGTTCCCCCCCTCAATCCCTGCGCTGCCAGAGATGTCTGCGCTACAATGCACATCCAACAGCAGAGTGCCGCGAGGCCCCCACCTGCCCACATTGTCGGCAAGCGCACTTCCTCCGGCAGTGCCCCAACCTCCAATCCCCTCCCTCCTGTAATACCTGCAGCCTCCCCCACCCCACCTACTCCCAAAAGTGCAAAGCCCGACCCCCTCCCACCACTCCTGAACTCACCGTACCTGTCCGTCCCCTGGACGCCCCCACCCCTCCTGGCAATTCCCTTCGTCCCCCCCCCCCACTGCTGAGGACATCATCAGGTTCCTCACCATTGTCCTTCAAAACGTCCATCCCTTTCAGCGCCCCCACACCTTACAACAGATCTCCCTCGCCGCCCGTTCCATATTCCACCTTAAAATGTACGCCACCTTTTCCAATAACCAGGCCCATTTCACCTTCTCCCGCCTTGACACCCTCGTCTAAGTCCTTATCATGGCGCGACAGCATCGTATCCTTTTCAACAATATCCGCTCCCTTCCCGCCAACAAGAACCTCTTCCTGCACACCCTTGCTACCCACCGTGTGGATGCCTTCCTCCTCAATGAAACCTTCCTCCAACCCCACCACTCCATCCACACCTCCCCCTATCTCCTCCACCGCTCCGATAATCCCCTCCCAGTTGCGCGTGGCGGAGTTGCCATTGGCCACCACCGCCAGATCCCCGTTCGGCTCCAGCCTCTCCTTCCCGACCCCACCGAACACCTGATCCTCAGTCTCTTCTTCCCCGGCCTTACCATTACCTGTGCCACCATCTATGTCCGCCCCAACGCCCCTCTTCCTTTCGACTTCCTCTCCCACATCGACCGTACCTTCTCCTCCTATGTGATCGCCGCCGACCTCAACATCCATAGTCGCTCCGCTGCCCAGTTACGGCGGTGGCATCGGTTCCTCTCCTCCCTTCAAGGCGACCTCATCCCCATCCCCCAGCATACTCGTCCCGAATCCAACTCCACTCCCGATGTTATCCTCTCCTCCCCCAACCTCCTTGGTCGCATTACGGTGGATGTCCTGGAGCCTATTGGTAGCGACCATCTCCCTGTCCTCCTCACCGTTTCAGACGGCCGTCGCCCCCGCCCCGACCCTCGTCATGACCCTCCCCCTAAGTACATCCATGACTATTCCCGTGCCAACTGGAATGCCTACCGGGATACCCTCTCCACTCAGGTCGATAGCCACCCTCTCGCCTACCGCCGTCCTGATGATGTCACCCATGCCGCCTCCTTTCTCCAGCAGACCTTGTCTGAGGCCGTGGAGGCCCACGTCCCTACTGTTGCCATCCACCCCCACCGTCCTACCTTACCACCACAGGCCGTCCTCCTCCTCCGTGAATCCCGTTGTCTCTACCGTGCCTTCCTCCGCACGCGTGACCCGGACACCCTACGACGCCACCGGCAACTACAGCGACACATTCGAAATTTGCTCGCGGCCAAGAAACGCCGGGACTGGCGACAGACATGCACCCGTTTAACTGCTACCCTCCCTATAAACTCGTCCAAGTTCTGGACCGCCTTCCGTCGCCTTACCGGAACTAAACCCTCCCCCTACTATCCTCTTCTCCACGATGATCGCCCCTTTCCTGACGCCCTTAGTAAGGCCAATCACTTTGCCTCCTACCTGTCCGATGTGTTTTCCATCCCTGATGATCCCCAGTTCGATTACTCCCTCTTCCCAGATATCCGCGATCGAACTGATACCTCTGTCCCTCCCCTCGCTCCTGGTTTCCAGTACTTGGACAACATTCCACACACGGACCTTAATGCCCCCATCACCACACAGGATCTCATCAATACACTCCGCACCAAACGCAACACCGCTCCTGGTCACGATCGTGTCACCTACCGTCACCTTCGTGAAGCTCCTGTCTCTTTTCTCTCCACCCTGGCCAGGCTCTACAATGTAGTCCTGTCCACCGGTTACTACCCCGACCTGTGGAAAACCTCCCGTCTCCTCATGTTCCTCAAACCTGGCAAACCGCCGTCCGCCGTCTCCTCCTACCGTCCCATCAGCCTTACCTCGGTCTTCAGCAAGGTCCTGGAATCTATCCTCACCCGCCGCATCCACCAGCATCTCCGCCAGCACCGCCTCCTCCCCATTACCCAGTGTGGCTTTCGGCCGTCCTTCTCTTCCGACGATCTTCTCCTTCACCTCACTCATCTCCTTTCCGAACAGCTCAATTCCCGTCGCTCCGCAATCTTCCTCTCTCTTGACCTCGAACGCGCATATGACCGCGTATGGCATTCCGGTCTCCTCTTCAAGCTCCAAACCTTCGCCCTTCCCATTAACTACGTTCGTCTGATCGGTTCCTTTCTCTCCCGCCGTCCTTCCTATGTCACCATCCATAACACCGATTCCTACACCTTTTTCCCCTCCGCCGGTGTGCCCCAAGGCTCCGTCCTCTCCCCCCTTCTGTACTTGTTGTACACGGCGGACATGCCGCCGCCGTCACCCCCCGTCCACCTTCTCCAGTTTGCCGATGACACCGCCTTCCTTGCCCTTGCCCCCACCCTGCGACGCTCCCAACACCTTCTCCAATCCCATCTTGACCGGTTCACCGCTTGGTGCAACCAGTGGTTGCTCAAGGTCAATCCTTCCAAAACCCAGGCGATCATTGTAGGCAAAACCACTCCCTCCTTCCGCCTCCTTGATTTCTATCTCACCGTTTATGGCCGTCCCATCGCTCTCACCCCCACCCTTAAGTACCTTGGCGTCACCCTCGACCGTCGCCTCTCCTGGACTCCCCATCTCCAGACAATCCAAGCCAAGGCACGTTCCCGACTCCGTCTCCTCAAGCTCCTTTCCGGCCGAACGTGGGGTCTGGACCCCTCCACCATCCTCCACACCTATAAGTCCCTCATCCGCCCTATCCTCTGTTACGCCCATCCCGCCTGGATCTCCGCCCCCCCTTCCTTTTATAAATCCCTCCAAATCCTTGAACGCCATGCTCTCCGCCTTGCCTATCGCATCCGTCTCCCTTCCCCCACGCGGATCCTGTATGACCTTATCCCCTTCCCCCACCTCCTCCTCTTCCTCGAAAGGATACGCATCCTATACACCTCCCGTAAACTCGATCCTCCTCACCCGCTCGTCTCCCCGATCCTCTCCCACCCCCGCCCGCTGCCACGCCTGTACTCCCACGTCCCACCCGGTCTCCATCTCTCCACCCTCCTTACCCTCTCCCAAGGTGGCTTCCGCCAGCTCCCCCTCCCTGATGATGCCCTCCTCCCCTCCATCTACCCCTCCTACCAACTTTGATCCTCCCACCCTCCTCCTGTGCTTGCTCCTCGGGGCACCCTCCCTCCCTTCTCTCCCCTTTCCCTCCCTCCTCCTTTTCTCGTCCCTCGTCCCCCGGGCCCCCCCCTCCCCTGTCCCTATCCTCCTGTCCCCGTCTCCTAAGCCATGGCATCCTCTTTTCCTCCCCTCTCCCCCTCCTCATCCCTGTTGCCCTCTTGGCAGGTCCCCGGACTCGCACACGCTCAGTGGACATTCGCGCGCCGGAGATCACCGCCATCAGTGTATCGTGTGTGCCGTCATGTTTAGTGTTCAGTGTTTACCGTCACACTCCATCGTTCACCAGTGCCATCGTCTCCTTCAGTGTTTGTGCGTCGTCTCAACAGTTTGCAGTGTGGCTTATCGTCGAGTGTGAACGGCTCCGTGTTTGTTTCTCTGTGTCTCCTGTTTATTGCCCACCGTTTTGTAACTTTTATGTTTTTCTCCTGTTTTTGCTGATTGTACCTTCTATGGCTGAAGAGCAGCGTAGTATGCTGCTGACAGCCTGCCTGCTGTACAGGCTTTAAAATAACAATAAAGTAAAAAAAAAAAAAACACCGAGCGAGGTGGCGCAGTGGTTAGACACTGGACTCGCATTCGGGAGGACGACGGTTCAATCCCGCGTCCGGCCATCCTGATTTAGGTTTTCCGTGATTTCTCTAAATCGCTCCAGGCCAATGCCGGGATGGTTCCTTTCAAAAGGGCACCGCCGACTTCCTTCCCCGTCCTTCCCTAATCCGATGAGACCGATGACCTCGCTGTCTGGTCTCCTTCCCCAAACCAACCAACCAACCAACGTTTCCACAGATACCGAAATCTGGACGACCACCTTAGAAATATGCTGGACATTGGCCAGAACAAATGTGCCATGTATAAGAGCAAGCGAACGTTGATAGTGTCTTAAGGTCACCACTTCATGACTGAGCCAGGAGGTAGACGTTTGCTCTTCGTCAGTTACTGTATAGTGTATGGTTGGTAAGAAGTGAGTCAGAGTCGTTCCACAGAATAAGTGGTTGCTGACTTACTACCTACAACTACGGCAGCAATTATATCTCTATTAATTCACCGTAGACTTAGGCTAATTAAGCTCGGTTAATAGGCAGTTTGTTATATGCTTGAATAATGCAAATCAGCCCATCTGGGCGACGGAATAAGCACCCCAGTTATAATAAAACGTTTTCAGGCTATTTTGTTGATCAGTCCTCTCATCTTGTTGGTATAGGTTAATGTTACTTGCAGATGTAGTTCGGTCGCGACCCTTTACACTGCTGAATGATAATGTGTTTTGTTTCCGAGAACTTGCTTCTGGTGCAATCTCTTGCGTTATAGAGGTCGAGGTACGAAGTAGTACATGAAGCGGAGCTCCTAGAGCCACAACTGACAACTCACATATGAAGAACCATATTGCACTATGTCTATAGATATGATAGTACCACACAGGGACATGAGGTCTGCTGGAGAAAGATCCACACCATCCAGCAGCTACATACAAAGTCCACCATCATTCAACACAGAAGTGTCCCGTCCTGCAGTCGATCACGGGCGGACTTCACCGGATACGTGTAGCTGATAATTCCAAGCAAGGACTGAGAGAGATGCAGCGCTCTCTGTACCGACGGATATTAACGGCGGGCCAAAGAGAACTACTACGAAGTCTAAAAGCAATAAAATCAGAGAAAATAATACACAGGGAAAGATTCTGTTATTTCAAGGGCGCACGAGTAAGCAACTGGTCAGTATTCCGTAGGGGACTCGGTTTCAAGAACGTGGTAGGGTCCAAAAAAAAAAAAAAAAAAAAAAAAAATGCGGTGAAAACTAACCATTACTGGGGTGCATTAGATACCGCAGCAAGTGTAATACCGCGAGTTTATTGTAAATCCAGAGGTACATTACCACGCGCTTAGTAGAGCCGAACGCTATGATCGATTGACACAACACAAATCGACGATAGTGGTGTATCATCGTGACTGTGGAATTACATCGTTCGTGCTAAAAGGTCCGAGAATGGTTTTGTTGGTCCCGGCGGAGGTTCGAGTCCTCCCTCGGGCATGGGTGTGTGTGTTTGTCCTTAGGATAGCTTAGGTAGTGTAAGCTTAAGTAGTGTGTAACTTAGCAGTTAAGTCCCATAAGATTTCACACATATTTGAACATTTTTGAACTGGTTTTGTTCCGAGCGTATAAGCGACGTCAGCGCAGTAACCATCATGGCAGCTGGACTAACAGCTGTAAACAACAGATGTGCTTTCACCAGCCAGTTGTGAACAGACGGTGGTAAGCAGGGAACATTAGGCCATACTGTCAAAAGTCGCAACGGAGAAATATCTCTAAATTAAGTGTTCGACACGTTCTCCACGATGTTTTGAAGAAGGGAAAAGTGTGTGCAAAGTTTGTAATTTATAAAAAGGCACCGGTGGTCTCAGATTCAATCTGTCTGTTCACTCTCCTCCAGAACAAGCAGTCTACGTTGTATGGAAGACCACTTCAGTACCGCAGAAACACTTGAATTTTAGTGTTTTAATCATCATAGTGTTCTAAAATAAAATATACACTAATTGAAACTTAATATCTCTTTAATTTTAATTTTAAAAATCAACAACCTCAGTTGCACAGATTACCTAGATTTACCTAGGTTTCAGTCGGGATAACCCAATCTTCTTCGGAATAAAAATAACTACCGTATGTCCATAGTGGGTATCGTCAAGCTAAAACTACAAATCCATAAATTATCGTCAGACCATAAAAACTTATCTTAAACTGCCTCGGCCCCACTTCGCGACCGCGATGCGGCAGCCACGAGTGCTGTACTGGAAATGCTGAAAATACACTCCTGGAAATGGAAAAAAGAACACATTGACACCGGTGTGTCAGACCCACCATACTTGCTCCGGACACTGCGAGAGGGCTGTACAAGCAATGATCACACGCACGGCACAGCGGACACACCAGGAACCGCGGTGTTGGCCGTCGAATGGCGCTAGCTGCGCAGCATTTGTGCACTGCCGCCGTCAGTGTCAGCCAGTTTGCCGTGGCATACGGAGCTCCATCGCAGTCTTTAACACTGGTAGCATGCCGCGACAGCGTGGACGTGAACCGTATGTGCAGTTGACGGACTTTGAGCGAGGGCGTATAGTGGGCATGCGGGAGGCCGGGTGGACGTACCGCCGAATTGCTCAACACGTGGGGCGTGAGGTCTCCACAGTACATCGATGTTGTCGCCAGTGGTCGGCGGGAGGTGCACGTGCCCATCGACCTGGGACCGGACCGCAGCGACGCACGGATGCACGCCAAGACCGTAGGATCCTACGCAGTGCCGTATGGGACCGCACCGCCACTTCCCAGCAAATTAGGGACACAGTTGCTCCTGGGGTATCGGCGAGGACCATTCGCAACCGTCTCCATGAAGCTGGGCTACGGTCCCGCACACCGTTAGGCCGTCTTCCGCTCACGCCCCAACATCGTGCAGCCCGCCTCCAGTGGTGTCGCGACAGGCGTGAATGGAGGGACGAATGGAGACGTGTCGTCTTCAGCGATGAGAGTCGCTTCTGCCTTGGTGCCAATGATGGTCGTATGCGTGTTTGGCGCCGTGCAGGTGAGCGCCACAATCAAGACTGCATACGACCGAGGCACACAGGGCCAACACCCGGCATCATGGTGTGGGGAGCGATCTCCTACACTGGCCGTACACCACTGGTGATCGTCGAGGGGACATTGAATAGTGCACGGTACATCTAAACCGTCATCGAACCCATCGTTCTACCATTCCTAGACCGGCAAGGGAACTTGCTGTTCCAACAGGACAATGCACGTCCGCATGTATCCCGTGCCACCCAACGTGCTCTAGAAGGTGTAAGTCAACTACCCTGGCCAGCAAGATCTCCGGATCTGTCCCCCATTGAACATGTTTGGGACTGGATGAAGCGTCGTCTCACGCGGTCTGCACGTCCAGCACGAACGCTGGTCCAACTCAGGCGCCAGGTGGAAATGGCATGGCAAGCCGTTCCACAGGACTACATCCAGCATCTCTACGATCTTCTCCATGGGAGAATAGCAGCCTGCATTGCTGCGAAAGGTGGATATACACTGTACTAGTGCCGACATTGTGCATGCTCTGTTGCCTGTGTCTATGTGCCTGTGGTTCTGTCAGTGTGATCATGTGATGTATCTGACCCCAGGAATGTGTCAATAAAGTTTCCCCTTCCTGGGACAATGAATTCACGGTGTTCTTATTTCAATTTCCAGGAGTGTATTTATGGCCAATATAAAATTTCGGACAGTCGCCACACGTGATCTTATATAATCCAGATAAAGACAATTTATCTTTAGGCTTTTTTAGACTATGAATCAGATTCTTCTGAAGACTGTTATTAGTGGAAAGACTGTCTTAAATCACTGATTTTTCAAAAGACGCCCAATTTTATACGAAACTTTGCCTATGAAAGGAATAGGTACTATTGTAGTGTAGTGTAGTGTTCCAGTACAGCACTCGTGGCTGCCGCATCGCTGTCGCGAAGTGGGGCCGAGGCAGTTTCAGATAAGTTTTTACAGTCTGACGATAATTTATGGATTTGTAGTTTTATCTTGACGATGACCAAACGGTAGTTATTTTTATTCTGAAGAAGATTGGGTTATCCCGAATGAAACCTAGGTAAGTCTAGGAAATCTGAGCAACTGAAGCGGTTGATTTTTAAAACTAAAATTAATATTTATACAGTTGCTGACAGGGCCGCGAAATGTTGAAAATATTGAATATCTCTTTATTTAAATCAGATAAAAATGCAAAATTTTTTGTTGTCGTATACATTATAGTGTAACTTATATGCTCAAATTGACCACCTTAAAATACAGCAAACCATCATTCCTTGGTTCAAATGGCTCTGAGCACTATGGGACTTAACATCTGTGGTCATCAGTCCCCTAGAACTTAGAACTACTTAAACCTAACTAACCTAAGGACATCACACACATCCATGCCCGAGGCAGGATTCGAACCTGCGACCGTAGCAGTCGCGCGGTTCCGGACTGCGCGCCTAGAACCGCTAGACCACCGCGGCCGGCCCATCATTCCTAATGGAATAGTATCGCAAGTTTCCTACATTTGCTCTCTTAAATCATCTAGTGTTTGTGATTATGTAGCGTACACTGTGTTCCTGAGAGTACTCCAGAAGTAGAAATCTAAAGGCGTTAAATCAATTTATCGAGATGAGTTCTCCACAGCAGTTCCTCTTCGCCCTATCCATATCGTAGGGAGTGAACGATTTTTCAGTAATAATCTTGACTGTTAAAAATGTCTCTTCAAAGAAGTTCTATCCGATCAACCCTCTAGACGACCATCCAAACCAGACTGATATTCCTGGTAGAGTGTCACGTCTTACTCATTGATTTTAGTTAGCCCAGTACACGTAAAAACGGCAGTTAACTGTTTCGTCAAGTTCAAAGGCTGTTTCATCCGACTAAAGAATTACACCGTGAAATGTTCATTTTCTTTACAGATGTTGATGAACCACTCACAAAATTCAGTTCGCCTATCAGTATCATCCTCGTTCAGAGCGTGGAGAAGGGTCGGAATGTAGGGTTTCAACTCTGCCACGGTAAAAATCTGTAAACGCTGGTTTTGCTGATGCCAGTCTCACAAAAGAATTGCATCACAGACTTTTTTGGGGCTTGTGTGTGCATCTTAATTACTGCTTCAACGCTTTCGTTGTTGCTGAGCGTCTCTTTCTTCCGTCCCTTCTTCACATTCAAACTTGTCTCGGGTTCTCTTAATTGTTAATCGTGAAGGTGATAGTATTCAAAAGTCAACTCTGTAACACCTTCGAACTTCACTAACATTCTCTGTTTTCCAGTAACACTTCAGCACCGACTTCTTTTCTTCATACGATAACGCCTTGTTTATTTCCAATGCCGCAACAAATGGAAGTGCTGCTAAGTTTTTCCTTGCCTTCTGAATTATTACCCACTAAAACTTTATTTCTCTCTGCTTTCATTAAAGTGGGATACGGTTTCAAAGAAAGTATAGATTAATATTGGTCATCCTCTAGAATTAGTAAGACGTATCAGCACAACAAAATAATAATATGGATCTAAAACTTTTATGCAATCTCCGACACCCTCTGTAACTTGTTTCGGCATTAGAGGGCGATGGGTGGTTAGGGAGTAGGGGATTTTACTGTGTTGATGACACAGCCATTTTTATTATAAGCAGTCACAGAGAATAATTTAGCTGAGCTGTAACTTTAACCCATTGTTTGTTTAGCAGGCTTTAACAACGTTCCCTTATCCGGTAACTAAATTTCTGATTATACTTTAACAGTTACGAAAATCTGTACATCCACAAAAAACTGCCCGAAAGAATATGAGGTCAGAGAATGTGTAGTAAGGGTACCAGCAAAAAATGAATGATTTTACAAAAATACGGTGTACACGTATTTCCAGCAGTGTTCTCTCATGGGGAAAAATAAATCTTAGCGATGGAGCTGCGTCAGTTAACCAAGATCCATTAAAAGAGGTGGTAACGTGAAAGCAAGTGTCAGCGTCAATGAGCGAAATATCAGCCTTCGAGTAAAATGAAATGAGACAGGATGATCGATCAGCGACAAATGGGTTTATCATACAACGGCATTTCGGCTGGTACAGGGGATGTTACTATAAAAGTGACAGCGGCTAATCGACGTGCATCAGAAGCGAGTGTTCACGTTACGGGAGGTAAAAGAGAGAGACTGCGAGAACGATTTATGTGTGTATGATAAATCCTTTCCCTGGAAAATTTCATTGTTTCATACCTCCTCTGTGTCACCACTGATCTCATTTGTACTAAGACCGCAGCAGACGCGAGGGGCCTAGTTGTTTCCACCACCCTAAGTGGAATGTGTAGGTTCTAAATTATGTTCACCAACCTGCAGTCTTCTATAGTTGTTGTCCTTTGCGTAGAAAACAGCACGTAGTTCGTGAATCCTTTATCTTGGGGCTGTAATAAAATGTTAGCGAGAAAATGATATAGAATAAATAATTAAATACTAAAATGGTTTGTTTAAATAGGATGTCACTCTCTTTTTATTAGCAGAATACGTGAAACTGCACAATTATAGCCCACTTCATGAATCACAAATAGTTTCCATTCTTTATAATGTCACAGGAAATAAACAAAATAATGAATTGTGTGTTTGCCTAATTACTGTCAAACTAGTTCTCAATTACATGTCCGTAAACCAGAGATTCCTAATTAACTTCCTTACCAAACCGGCAGCGGCAGATAACATGTCTGTTCTCGTTGACTGCCTTTCGAGCTCTTACATTTACAAACTAGAGATTGCTAATTTGCTAATTAAGTCTTAACTGATATCGACCGCGGCAGACAACATGTCCGTTCTCCGAGACTGGCGACTGAACACTCATCTGGCAGCCGAACCACCTCGCCCACCATTCGAGTTAGGCACGACCCGAAGATCTCCGAAGTGCTTCGTCTAACATTTCGTTTAGCAGTCGTTTATTATTCTGTTGGTAATTAATACTTCTGAAGTAGATGAATGATAGCCTGCTACTGAGGGGTACTTTTATATGAAATGCAAGTAAGTTCACTGTTTAGTTTTTCTAATATTAATAACGGAAGTGTATAATTTTAGCACGCTGCTTCTGAACACGGCAGGCAATCGCGGAGGAGAACCACAATTTGGGCGGTCTTTCTTGCGATACCTTACCGAAATTCCGTGTCACTCATACCTGTCACCACATAACGTCACATTCACACTGCTGCCTTCTCAAATGCTCTAACAAGAGCTTCTTGTCCCTGAATACGATGACTGTAAAGCAGAAATACCCACATCAAAAAAAGTTTTGCATCACCCCGGTTCACAGAACTCCTGAAGATAGACGTTGACTATGGCTATTGTATCACAAAGCCCCTTTGACTGTTCAGAGATGTCATTAAACCCGCCCAAAGATGTAAACAACCGTGCATGAGCTGCGCCTATTAGACGGAGGGGTCCTACAACCGATCAGTTCCAGTCATTCCACCAGGAAGGAGGTACACGGCTCGTGTTGTCTGTAGTTCAACCATGCCTAGACGGTCAATACCCCGGTTCGATCGCGTCCGCATTGTTACTTTGTGCCAGGGAGGGCTCTCAACAAGGGGAGTATCCAGGCGTCGCGGATTGAACAGAAGCGATGTTGTTTGGACATGGAGGAGATACAAAGAGACGGGAACTGTCAATGACATGCCTCGCTCAGGCTGCCCAAGGGCTACTAGCGCAATGGATGACCGCTACCTATGGATTATGGCTCGGAGGAACCCTGACAGAAATGCCACCATGTTGAATAATGCTTTTCGAGCAGCCACAGGACGTCGTGTTGCGACGTAAACTGTGCACAATAGGATTCATGATGCGCAACTTCACTCCCGACGTCTATGGTGAGGTTCATCTTTGCAACCACGACACCATGCAGCGCGGTACAGATGGGCCCATCAACATGCTGAATGGACCGCTCAGGATTGGCATCACGTTCTCTTCACCCATGAGTGTCGCATATGCCTTCAACCACACAATCGTCGGAGAACCCTGTCAGGCTGAACGACTTAGACACACTGTCCAGCGAGTGTAGAAAGGTAGAGGTTCCTTGCTGTTTTGTGCTAGCATTATGTGGGGCCGACGTTCACCGCTGGTGGTCATGGAAGGCGCCGTAACGACTGTGCGATACGTGAATGCCATCCTCCGACCAATAGTGCAATAATATCGGCAGCATATTGGCGAGGCATTCGTCTTCATGGACGACAATTCGCGCCCCCATCGTGCACATCTTGTGGATGACTTCATTCAGAATGAATTAAATCTGAAACGGCGTAGTGTGTCAAATGTTTTTCTTAAGAATCATTTCTCAGGACAGCCCACTGTGCAACACCCTTAGAAGCTTTTCAGACTCTTTCTGACCACGCTGTATTCAAGGTGAAGCCGAACTCCTCCAAAAAAATTTATAAGTTTGTTCAGGAGGATCTTCTGAATATTTTGGTATAAAGGAAGCGTTGTCTCCCTTGGCTCGCTACACAATTGCAGTTAGTTAGATTTCATACCCCCAGTTTTCTGTGTATCTGTTCTGCAATAAACGTATCTGCGAAAGAGTAAGGATGTCGGCGGTATGCGCTGTGTGTCTTCGTCGGAAATAAACTTGTTCCATTGACTCATGGTACTTCCTATTGCTAATAGTTGTTCCCACCGTACCCTTAACCCTTAACCCTCAAGTTCGGTTGTGTCTGAGGTTTGCAAGCTGCTTGTTAAACTTGATACATGACATGATGGATAGCTTTACTGATGAAGTGATCTTCACTATGCACCTCATATATGGATTTACAGAATAAAGTGGAAGAGGGGCTGAATGTCACTATGCTGACTTGTTCCCACGTCGCAACGGCGACAACCACTTAACAGCAGTTTTTCATTTATCTGAGAGTTATATTATGAATGTATGGTGTCTGTTCTTTCGGACATATCCAAAGAAGAAAGGCCTCGCATTCGTATAATCGATTTTCGTCGATGGGCACCCACAACTTTCAGTGTGGATGTACAATTACGTTTCACCTCCAGCGGGAATCTAAAAATAACGAGCACAGAGGACATGGATGGAGAGTGCGAATGGGTGGCAGTGTGTGGAAAGTTGGGTCGGCTGGGAAGCGTGCAGAGATAGAACATCACACACATCCATGCCCGAGGCAGGATTCGAACCTGCGACCGTAGCGGTCCCGCGGTTCCAGACTGTAGCGCATAGAACCGCTCGGTCACTCCGCCCGGCTCAACAAAACAAAAGCGACATTATGTTGCATAAGCACTCACCCCTCTCACGAACACACTTCATTTACAAACCTGACGTTTTGGACACACTACTCATGGTGGTAAAATGTAAACTAATAAGGGAATGGTTCAGTCTGACATGTCGAAACATGCCCCGAAATTTTTATGCAGGAAGAATACGCGGAAAGACAGACCATACCAAAATTTTAGCTGCTAGGACGTAGTGCAAATATTTTTTTTTTAATATGTTGAAAATTGACAAATTCGTAGCTCGCCAGGCAGCTGGAGAATTGTACACCCCTATCGGAGCTACAGTGGACTTCGCATGTGCGACATAGCAGCCGCATATCGTTGGTTGACGGGGCATTGTTATTTGTCAAGCGAATTTCAGTTTTCGTTGATAGTTTCTCTTCAACTAATTATCTTCAGTTACTGTTCAGTTAAATTTGCTACACATTTAATATCCATAATAATTACCAGTTGCTTTTGTGGGAGCGTAAGTGTTGACAATTAACATAAAACTGAATTAATATTCATGGTGTTAACGTTAAGAAGTGAGCAAACGCGGTTTTGCTTCGTACAGTGAGACCGTGAACTGTATAAATGGAAGAAAGACTCATGCGAAGTAATAACCGGGCGAAAATTAAACTAGCAAAACTGTAAAAGAAAAACTCTCCAAAAGATTTACTGTACAGGGTGGCCACAAAGTCCCTTTCTCCCTTCCCCCCCCCCCCCCCCCCATTAATAACCAGTATAAACCCCTAAACTTGAGCCGACCTGAGTGGCCGAGCGGTTCTAGGCGCTGCAGTCTGGAACCGCGCGACCGCTACGGTCGCAGGTTCGAATCCTGCCTCGGGCATGGATGTGTGTGATGTCCTTAGGTTAGTTAGGTTTAAGTAGTTCTAAGTTCTAGAGGACTGATGACTTCAGCAGGTAAGTCCCATAGTGCTCAGAGCCATTTGAACCAGCCTAAACTTGAGTAAATAACATATGCTCGTAAGAGGCAACGCGCCGTTACCGGTGGAGAACTAAGGCACTGTGCTCTCCGAATCGAAACTGAAATGGACATTGGTGATTTCACGTCTTCTTCGAAATGATTAAGCAGATTCAAGAAATCATCCAGTATAAGAAGTCGCAGAAAACCGAAGTTTACTTCAAGTAAAATTGTAGAGGAGATACCATTAAGACGAAACTTGATGTTATCCCCACATCTGCTGCTTCTAACGCCGATCAGTCAGGTTTCGTGAAAGAGCTGTGAGAAAACCGCACTTCATCATTTCTAGGCGTAAAAAGACACTGATTACTATGATTGGATTACTGTTTCCTCATATTTATATCTGTCTTTAGGGACTTCAAGGCATATTAGGACCAGAATTTAAAAAAAAAGACTGTTTAGTGGCAAAATTATTATAATCGACCTATCAGAATCTGGAAAAATAGGAAAGAATAATTTTTATCACTTCATTCGAAACGGTTTCTAACCAGTACCAGAAATCAGTTCACTACCTTTGTTGAGTTCTTGGCCTAGACATAATGATACCTCTGTCTCTCACATTCTGCAAATCCTTTACTTTGTGGTGTCCGCGAGGCGCTGGCTCGCGTATGTGGAGGATCTGGAGAATCACCACTTGACCGAGTTGTAGTGTTTTACACGCAGCACCACTCCTTGCGCTACATTTCCTGTGGCCCGCTTTTACGATCCCCACGCGGGATGGCTATACGCTCTGACCTCATTCCGGGCCATTTACTCGCATAACAGGCCTCTTATTTCTCATTTGATGAGAATTGGCACGCGAGAGGGAAAAGCCGAAACCCAACAATAAAAATAAACAACAAAAGGCGAAGCGCTCTGGCGAATATGTGCCGATTTCGGAGCGAAGAAAACTGAGAGGATATCACCCACGGCCATAAATTTGAGTCGCTCAGAAGCGAGAACGCCTACACAGGCCGCATTCTAAGATAACGCTTCATGCACTGAGATTACTTCGGGAGGAAGTTAATGCACAGCTGCAGGAAATTTGTCGAAATTTTCGCTCTAAAAACTTTAGCAAAGATCAGTGTATTCTAACTACTGTACAAAGACATGTGTTTGTTTAACGTTGCTGCCAAAAATCTCGAAAAGTTCTTGAACAATTTACATCAGGTTTTTACATGACACTCTAATAAACGTTCGGACTGACGTAGGATACGTATTCTTAAACATATACGGCATATAAGTATGTATCCTTTCTCAAGGAGAAATGTTGTTAGCGAAAATCTCGAACATTTCTTGACCGATTTACTTCAAATTTGTACACGATAGTCTAACAAACAGTTGAACGGATATCAGCATATACAGTGATTCTTATTAATGGTTTAAAACGCCGAAACGACGTAGATGGTGCTGAGACAATAATTTAATGCAAGATACGTGGGGTTGCAATTGTCAGGAAATACCCCTAAATGGATGAGAAATGTTGAACATGTGACGTCACCAGATGACGTGCCTGCCCGCACTAGCAGCGTTTGGGCTTCGGCGTGAAGGTATGATTGAGCGATGCAATACTTCATTCGTGAAAACAGTGTAAATATCGAACATCTTTTGTAAATGTGATCTCTTGCAAACGTAGAAGTTACGACATTATTGTCCTCGCTATAACCAAGTAGAAGCTGTTCTTATTTTGTGCTTCCTTCCGTTTGTCCCTTTTTTCTTGGTTTACAGACGCTATTTAGTACAGAAAACGATCGTTATTTACTGATAACGACGCAATTCGGAAGCTTATACTTATTTACTTGTGACGCAATGCGGTAGGTTTTTGCTGTACTCTGCTCTGCAATAAACCAGCGGAGACCGTGAGACACCTCAATGTAGAAACACAGTTCCCTAAAGCAGTGGAAAAAATACTGCCTGTCATGTTCATCTTCTGGTCCTTCTCGTCCAGTCCAACATTCTCTGGAATGGAGTCTTTCAGGTAACGTCGGATGCGCTTACAATGTTCCTCTAAGCACGTACAACGTTACCGAATGACACCATTCCAGGACGTTGGATTAGAAGAGGAGGAGTAGAAGATGAACGTCTTCGCTGGTGGCCTCCCAGGTCTCCAGACCTCACACCTTGTGACTTTTACAGGGTGTTTCAAAAATGACCGGTATATTTGAAACGACAATAAAAACTAAACGAGCAGCGATAGAAATACACCGTTTGTTGCAATATGTTTGGGACAACAGTACATTTTCAGGCAGACAAACTTTCGAAATTACAGTAGTTACAATTTTCAACAACAGATGGCGCTGCGGTCTGGGAAACTCTATAGTACGATATTTTCCACATACCCACCATGCGTAGCAATAATATGGCGTAGTCTCTGAATGAAATTACCCGAAACTTTTGACAACGTGTCTGGCGGAATGGCTTCACATGCAGATGAGATGTACTGCTTCAGCTGTTCAATTGTTTCTGGATTCTGGCGGTACACCTGGTCTTTCAAGTGTCCCCACAGAAAGAAGTCACAGGGGTTCATGTCTGGCGAATAGGGAGGCCTATCCACGCCGCCTCCTGTATGTTTAGGATAGCCCAAAGCAATCACACGATCATCGAAATATTCATTCAGGAAATTAAAGACGTCGGCCTTGCGATGTGGCCGGGCACCATCTTGCATAAACCACGAGGTGTTCGCAGTGTCGTCTAAGGCAGTTTGTACCGCCACAAATTCAGGAAGAATGCCCAGATAGCGTGATGCAGTAATCGTTTCGGATCTGAAAAATGGGCCAATGATTCCTTTGGAAGAAATGGCGGCCCAGACCAGTACTTTTTGAGGATGCAGGGACGATGGGACTGCAACATGGGGCTTTTCAGTTCCCCATATGCGCCAGTTCTGTTTACTGACGAAGCCGTCCAGGTAAAAATAAGCTTCGTCAGTAAACCAAATGCTGCCCACATGCATATCGCCGTCATCAATCCTGTGCACTATATCGTTAGCGAATGTCTCTCGTGCAGCAATGGTAGCGGCGCTGAGGGGTTGCCGCGTTTGAATTTTGTATGGATAGAGGTGTAAACTCTGGCGCATGAGACGATACGTGGACGTTGGCGTCATTTGGACCGCAGCTGCAACACGGCGAACGGAAACCCGAGGTCGCTGTTGGATCACCTGCTGCACTAGCTGCGCGTTGCCCTCTGTGGTTGCCGTACGCGGTCGCCCTACCTTTCCAGCACGTTCATCCGTCACGTTCCCAGTCCGTTGAAATTTTTCAAACAGATCCTTTATTGTATCGCTTTTCGGTCCTTTGGTTACGTTAAACCTCCGTTGAAAACTTCGTCTTGTTGCAACAACACTGTGTTCTAGGCGGCGGAATTCCAACACCAGAAAAATCCTCTGTTCTAAGGAATAAACCATGTTGTCTACAGCACACTTGCACGTTGTGAACAGCACACGCTTACAGCAGAAAGACGACGTACAGAATGGCGCACCCACAGACTGCGTTGTCTTCTATATCTTTCACATCACTTGCAGCGCCATCTGTTGTTGAAAATTGTAACTACTGTGATTTCGAAAGTTTGTCTGCCTGAAAATGTACTGTTGTCCCAAGCATATTGCAACAAACGGTGTATTTCTATCGCTGCTCGTTTAGTTTTTATTGCCGTTTCAAATATACCAGTCATTTTTGAAACACCCTGTATCTGTGGAACTACGCAAAAGACCGCGTTCTTATTCCCCCTATGACTGACACTCTTGAAAGCTCGCGAATTCGATAACGAAAGACCAGCTGCTTCGTGTGTGGCAGGAAATGAGCCACCGTTTTTATATTTGCCGTGTAACAAACGGTACTCAACGGAACGTCGGAATTGCGTTTTTATCTTTTGTGGTTTGGAAGCAATAAATGTCTGAAATATATTCCTTCGTTTTGAATAGCCCTTATTCGACGTTTATATAATGCAAAATTTCAGCGATCGCCACGGCTATTGGGATTTCAGATAGCGGGCTGTTTTTAAGGAAAAGCACAACTGGAACAGAAAATATTCACTTGCATTACCTGCATAGACACTACAACAAGTATACAAAACAAAATAAATTTAAATTAAACGCTATTTACTCTTACACAAGTACTTTTGGTGTACAAAATACATCTGGATATCTTAGAAATTGTCTATCTAAAATGTATTAACTTGTGAAATTCTCCACGAAGAAAGTAAAGATTGTCTCTCATTTTCACATACACTATCTGACCGGAAGCATCTGGACAATTATTCCTCCACATTGATATGGGTGGGCAACAGCCTTGCCGCAGTGGATACACCGGTTTCCGTGAGATCACCGAAGTTAAGCGCTGTCGGGCGTGGTCGGCACTTGGATGGGTGACCATCCAGACCGCCATGGGCTGTTGCAATTTTTCGGGGTGTACTCAGCCTCGTGATGCCAATAGAGGAGCTACTCGACCGAATAGTAGCGGCTTCGGTCAAGAATACCATCATAACGACCGGGAGAGCGGTGTGCTGACCCCATGTCCCTCCTATCCGCATCCTCCACTGAGGATGACACGGCTGTCGGATGGTCCCGGTAGGCCACTCGTGGCCTGAAGACGGCGTATATTAAAATGGGTTGAATCCATCCTTCGCTTTTATGACGACTTGAACTCTGCTGGGGATCCTTGTACTGAGATGTCTGAATGTCAGTTGAGAAATGGCTGCCCAATCTTCCTCAGGAGCTGAAAGCAGAGAAGGCAGTGACGGTAGACGTTGGGGTCTGAGAAAAATCGATGTTCTAACTCATCCCACAAGTGTTCTATTGGGTTCACATCGGGTTCTGTGCAGACAAGGCCATTTTAGGAATGTTATTGCCCACAAAGTATTTTCTAACAGTCGGCGCTTTATGACAGGATGCACGGGCATGCTGACACAAGCAATCATCAGCGCCGGACTGTTTCTCTACTACATGCAGTATACAATGCCACAAAAAGTGTTCGTGTCCTTCCGCATATAGCGTTTCCTTATGTGCGATAAGGGGACCACACCCTAACCACGAAAAGCACCCCGATACAGTATCATCACCTCCCCAGCAATCCACTGCCGACACGGAACATGATGGAGGGTGATGTCCTCTAGGCATTTGCCAAAACCAAACCCTTCCATCGGACTGGCACAGGGTACAGCGCGATCCATCACTCAAATCACTCATTTCCAGTCATCCACGGACCAGTGGCCCCTCTAAGCGTCGCTTAGCATTGATTACAGAAATGCGTGGTTTATGAGGAGTTCCTCGACTATTGTATCCAATTCTATCTGAGTCGCTGCGCACAATCATTTTGCTAGCTAGATGCTGGTTCCACTCTGGAACCCACGAGAGATTTCATCCGCTGGTTTCATACGATTTTTCACAACCACCCTACGCAATGCCCAATGGTTCCTGCTGCCCGTGCATGTCTGCCTCTACTCGGCTTATCTATGATTCTTTCGTTGCATTTCCACTTCACAATCACACCACTAAGAGTCACAGTGGATAGCTGTAGATGGGTTGAAATGTCTCTGACAGATTTGTTACTCACATGTTATCCAATGATTAGTCCAAACTGGAAGTCGTTGAGCTCTCGGCAGCGAACCATTCCACTGTTACTGCCTCTCTACTGGCAACGCAATATTTCACACCTTCTTTTACATTGGCTGGTGATACCATGTGATCGATTCCACATTACATTGGGAGCCCAGATACTTTTGATCAGATAGTGTACACATGCCAGCAGTGGTGAAATACGAGGTTTCGAACTTAAATAGTGTCAACTATCTATTCACAACCGATACAAAATAGTTACATGTTTGCACCTTTTACTGTCCTTCAAACTAGTCACCAGCGTTGTGTAGAACCCGTTGCCAGCGATGCGGAAGACGTAGTATACTGTTAGCAGAGCCTTTCCTGTTGATGGTGCGAATGGAGCGGTCTATTGCCTGTCAAATCTCTGGAACAGTTCTGAAGCGAATGTCACGAAGTGGTTCCTTCATCTTCGGAATTAAATCAAAGTCACAAGGACTTAAGTCCGGAGAGTATAGTGGATGGTACAGTACTTCCCAGTCTCATCGACCGAACAGAGCAGCCACAGCTTGCGCTGTGTGCGCCCGTGCATTGTCGTGCAAAATGATGGGTGGGCTGCGCAGAAAGTGACGCCGCTTATTTCGCAAAGCTGGTCGCAGGGGATGGTCCAAAAACGATGATGAGGGACTGCCTGTAACTTGAAAGCCATGGAACCAGACACCATGTCAAGTGAATCAAAAAGTATTGAACATATAGAAGATTACTGCCCTCAATATCATGACACTTGACATGTCGAGGCACACATTTTCAACTGTCCCCATTGATATTTATCAACGCCTGTAAGCAGCTAATGGTCTGGATTTCATTTTAATTTCATTCTTCGAGAACTGCAAGATCACCAATGGTATTTGTTCTTTTGGACATGTCCGAAAGAACAGATACCACCTTCATATAGATAAGGCTTACCAGCCAATGATCTTCTTCAGTGCGGTTGCACTCACATTACTCAAACTCTTGCGGAAATCAGTTGATTGACTGCTGCGAGTAATGAGCATAGTGGGGAGGGGCACTACAAATGTAGTGTGTGGACAGTAAGTCGGAAATGTGGGTCCCACAGGGAGCGTGCCAGAGATAAGTCCCTGCAGTCCCACTATCATCTGTGTCCTCGATCGCTCAATCCGATAGAGCATATGCGATGTAAGCCGGAGATCTTGGATCGAGTCCCAGTCGGGGCACACACTTTCAGCTGTCCCCGTTGATGTTTATCAACGCCTGTAAGCAGCTAATGGTCTGGATTTCATTGCAATTTCATTCTTCGGGAGCTGCAGGATCACCAGTGGTATCTGTTCTTTATATATATTACTTTACAGAGGTGGAGTTAGTGGATATGATGACTGAAGTAATGTGTTGAGAGTGGGAGAAATAATTCCTGTACATAGCAGTTTGGTTGGCAGACTCACATTTTGTAGGGTGCCAATGTTCTTCTCAGAGAGAGGGAGGTACCTCGATATATGCAATTTACAGACAAGAAAGGGCTCTTTCTCTCTCTCTCTCTCTCTCTCTCTCTCTCTCTCTCTCTCTCTCTCTCTCCGAAACGTTGTGTTAATGCCCCATGGGGTGTGAAGAGAGATTTAATCTGCGGTCCCTTCGATCACAGTGGACTCTAAATATACTAGCGTTAAATAAGCAGAAAGTCCTGCATTTTCTCCAAGTATAGAGATCGAGAAGAGTCATGTTAGTTAATATGTTCTTGCGAAAATGGCGAGGGATATCATTTTGTACATCGCAATTGTAATTACTCATCAGAATTACTAAAATTTTCGCCATCCTGGGAGGTTCATTTAATTATAATAACTTATCAGTGTTCTCTCCCATTTTTCTCAATCCTGGTAGATTCATCTAATTATAACTGCTTATCAGAATCACTACCATTTTATAATATTCTGACAGGTTTACCTAATTTAGCTTGATTATCAGGATTACTTACCTGCGATCCTTACAGTCTGTTCCGCATCATTTGGCATGCAATAATGCAAGAATCGCTCTGAGTATGTGTAGAAATGTTAATGTTCTGGCCCTGCCAAGTAGGAAGCTGTTGCGGCCCATCGCTGGTCGAACCCGAGACTCCAGATGTCCGAGCTGAAGCCTGGACCCACCGCGCCGTATTTTGTGAGGAGGCTGAGCAAGATCAATAGCCTAAATGGGCAGTGCAGAGTGATACAGCGGTATTCGATATCATTGCTTTATTCACATAATTCGCAGTACTTCGATGGGTGCAGCGTAGTGTTAGCGCGCCGCCCGCAGCGCTGTTCCGCAAGTCCAACCGGCTCAGCAACTCCTGGTTTGCCTACGCCGCTGCTCCATCATCAAGGCGACTCAGCTGGAAGTTGGCCGCGCTGTGCCCTGTCGCCGCCCGCCGAGACGACGCATCTTGCGCTGTGTAGCTGCCCGCGATTCCGGAGACTGTTACAGTCCATGGCCCCCGCCACCCTCTGCCCCGTTTGGCCTACTCTGTCTGATCATTTTATTTTTTATTTTTTTTATTTATTTATTGTTCCGTGGGACCACATTTAGGTGAAGTCTCCATGGTCATGGAACGAGTCAATACATGAAATTATAACACGATTGTAGAAACAGATAAAATGAAATATAAGAAACATATTCAGGCGACAAGTCGTTAGTTTAAATAAAGAAAATCAAGAATGTAACACTGGAATTTGCTTAATTTTTTAGCTCTTCCAGGAGCTCCTCGACAGAATAGAAGGAGTGAGCCATGAGGAAACTCTTCAGTTTAGACTTAAAAGTGTTTGGGCTACTGCTAAGATTTTTGAATTCTTGTGGTAGCTTATTGAAAATGGATGCAGCAGAATACTGCACTCCTTTCTGCACAAGAGTCAAGGAAGTGCATTCCACATGCAGATTTGATTTCTGCCTAGTATTAACTGAGTGAAAGCTGCTAACTCTTGGGAATAAGCTAATATTGCTAACAACAAACGACATTAAAGAAAATACATACTGTGAGGGCAATGTCAAAATTCCCAGACTATTGAATAGGGGTCGACAAGAGGTTTTCGAACTTACACCATACATAGCTCGAACAGCCCGTTTTTGAGCCAAAAATACCCTTTTTGAATCAGAAGAATTACCCCAAAAAATAATACCATATGACATAAGCGTATGAAAATATGCGAAGTATACTACTTTTCGTGTTGAAACGTCACTTATTTCAGATACTGTTCTAATGGTAAATAAAACGGCATTTAGTTTCTGAACAAGATCCTGGACATGGGCTTTCCACAACAGCTTACTATCTATCCGTACGCCTAGGAACTTGAACTGTTCCGTCTCGCTTGTAACATGCCCATTCTGTCTGACGAAGGTGGATGTACTGGTCACCCTTGACCCTTGGGCTGCCGCTGCTCCCAGGGCAGGAACGAACTCGAACCTGCCCCCTCGTGGATGGTGTGCGGCAACTTGCCGCTAGTGGTGTTTGCCGGATGGCAACACTCGCCGCCATGTCCCGCCCCGCTGCAGCGCTGCCGCGGCTCACACAGTGCACGCCTCACTCGGACCGTGGTACGCCAGGTGGGAAGCGAACGTGGCCCCGTCCTAGACCCGCTGCAGACCGCTGTCACTGCCCTCCTTCAGGCAGACCGTGCAATCTCCACGTACCCATCTGCCGTTCCGTACCGCCCTGGTGTTGTGTCCCTGGAGGTGGAATACTGGCCGAAGAAGTACATAGAAACAAAGTACAGGTTTACACAGAGTATTTACAACATCACTGGCAGACTGTCCACTATAAGTGTAGAGCAGCACAGCTTCGGCCCAACTCTCGACTGACATGGCACACCCACTCAAGGTAAAAGTGCCTCACTATTTGTACCGCTTTCCCCCTCGCTTCTAACGTAGTGTCATAGAGAGACAGAAACTATGGCAGGGGTAAATTCCCATACGTCAGCCACTTACAAATCGCCACTCTCGGCTCTGGCCTACTGCATCGCCTCATACATCACAATGACTTAAAGCAACGCTGCAGTTCCTTGCCTCGCTGTTGCTCCACTCCCAACAAATCGTACGTGCAATATGTCTACATCTACATTTATACTCCGCAAGCCACCCAAAGGTGTGTGGCGGAGGGCATTTTACGTGCCACTGTCATTACCTCCCTTTCCTGTTCCAGTCGCGTATGGTTCGCGGGAACAACGACTGCCTGAAAGCCCCCGTGCGCGCTGTAATCTCTCTAATTTTACATTCGTGATCTCCTCGGGAGGTATAAGTAGGGGGAAGCAATATATTCGATACCTCATCCAGAAACGCACCCTCTCGAAACCTGGCGATCAATCTACACCGCGATGCAGAGTGCCTCTCCTGCAGAGTCTGCCACTTGAGTTTATTAAACATCTCCGTAACGCTATCACGGTTACCAAATAACCCTGTGACGAAACGCGCCGCTCTTCTTTGGATCTTCTCTATCTCCTCCGTCAAACCGATCTGGTACGGATCCCACACTGATGAGCAATACTCAAGTATAGGTCGAACGAGTGTTTTGTAAGCCACTTCCTTTGTTGATGGACTACATTTTCTAAGCACTCTCCCAATGAATCTCAACCTGGTACCCGCCTTACCAACAATTAATTTTATATGATCATTCCACTTCAAATCGTTCCGCACGCATACTCCCAGATATTTTACAGAAGTAACTGCTACCAGTGTTTGTTCCGCTATCATATAATCATACAATAAAGGATCCTTCTTTCTATGCTGCTGCAGCTCCCCACCATGTTTACTCTGCACGGCCTACTGGCTGCTGACTATTACCACACACTGCCAGCGACCCCAGACTTCATCGCCCAACCTCGCCTTTACTGAATTTTAACAAAAAATCCCCTTTCCTACGACTAAGACTAATACTAGCGCAACAGAGCATGAGTCTTGGAATTGATTAGGCCTCAAATGAATGGTTATTTGTGGATTCCTGAAAGAGTTTCTCCGTTAAGCAGCTTAACTTAATAACAGTAGGTAGCCTACTTCTAGGAGAAACAACCCATTCGCTGCACTATTATACTGTTTTTATTATCACTTCGTTTACAGAATAATTCAGGATAGAAATGGTTCGCTGATAATTAAATTTAAAGAAGGACACACGAATTTTGATACAAGTATCAGGTAGTTATAAATGACAATGCTTTATTACCCAATAAATTCAAACAAGCAACTAAAAACAGAAGTATACTCTGCAGAACTGCAATATACTTTACTTAAACAACCTCAATTAACGTAGTTGGAAAACCATCCTAGCTGACGTTCAACATTTCAGTCTTGCTTTGCAGAACGCATCACAAATGAGTGTTTAGTACACTACTGCAAAGTAAACACTGAACTGCGTGGAGGGACACGCTTGTAACATCATCATATGTAACATATGTCATGCATGGTGTGTCATTGGATTAGCAGGATGCCAGACGACTGCATCTGCCGCCCACTACCTGTCAACCCATAAAACTGCTTATTCATGACTGAGATGTAAGTCATATAGTCTCACTGCGCTCTTCTGTGAAGCAGAAGATATTTTGTCCCTAGTCTGTCTATAATGGCTGTGTACTCTCGCCTGGCGCTGGAGTGATGTGCCCAGTCATGCTCTCACAATTCTCCAGAGAACGTATTAACTAATATGACTCCTCTCTACCACCCCACTTGAAGAATATACGAAACTATAAGCCCACTTAACGTTGATGTATTTAGAGTCCATTGTGATCAAATAAATCTCTCTCCACACCCTGTGGAGCACTAAGCGCTCTATGTATCAACACATCGTTACGGAGATAGAGCACTTCCTTGTCTGTCAGTTGCATTTATCGAGCTACTTCTTCCCTCTCTGTGAACAACTTTAGAATCTGCCAACCAGTGTGCTACGTACAGGAATTATTTCCCTTCTCTCAATACATTACTTTCAGTCGCACTGTCCACTAACTCCATCCTCCTAAAGAAATGACGTAAAGGTGCAGTCTTGCTTCCCTCAAAATTTTGCACCTGTATCGCCGATGAGATAGGCCCACGCCTTTACTAGCATTAATCTGTATATGTAGATAGTATGCTCCATGCACTGGTCACGAGAGTGCGGCATGGTGTTTTAACTATGTATTTCCTCCTCCGCCTCCAAAATTACGGCCTATCCAATTAGTGTAAACCGTGCCGTCACCTATCCCTTGTGACACTTGAGGCAGTAAAAGCGTCGTTGGCAACCTATGGCGAAACAACTATGCGACTCTGTCGAGATCCATGTGCGTCCGTGATATATATGGCCCATCCCTAACCATTGACATGGGTCTGCAAAGATGCTTTTAGAGCAAAATGTTCCGTCGGCATCGTGGCTCGCCACATCCCTCCATTTCAGGTCTGTGTTGCTACCGAAACGTATGTACACTACTGGCCATTAAAATTGCTACACCACGAAGATGACGTGCTACAGACGCGAAATTTAACCGACAGGAAGAAGATGCTGTGATATGCAAATGATTAGCTTTCCAGAGAATTCACACAAGGTTCACGCCGGTGGCGACACCTACAACGTGCTGACATGAGGAAAGTTTCCAACCGATTTCTCATACACAAACAGCAGTTGACCGGCGTTGCCTGGAGAAACGTTGTTGTGATGCCTCATGTAAGGAGGAGAAATGTGTGCCATCACGTTTCCGACTTTGATAAAGGTCGGATTGTAGCCTATCGCGATTGCGGTTTATCGTATCGCGGCATTGCTGCTCGCGTTGGTCGAGATCCAATGACTGTTAGCATAATATGAAATCGGTGGGTTCACGAGGGTAATACGGAACGCCGTGCTGGATCCCAACGGCCTCGTATCACTAGCAGTCGAGATGACAGGCATCTTATCCACATGGCTGTAACGAATCGTGTAGCCACGTCTCGATCCCTGAGTCAACAGATGGGACGTTTTAAAGACAACAACCATCTGCACGAACAGTTCGACGACGTTTGCAGCAGCACGGACTATCAGCTCGGAGACCATGGCTGCGGTTACCCTTGACGCTGCATCACAGACAGGAGCACCTGCTATGGTGTACTCAACGACGAACCTGGGTGCACGAATGGGAAAACGTCATTTTTTGGGATAAATCCAGGTTCTGTTTACAGCATCATGATGGTCGCATCCGTGTTTGGCGACATCGCGTTGAACGCACATTGGAAGCGTGCATTTGTCATCGCCATACTAGCGTATCACCCGGCGTTATGGTATGGGGTGCCATTGGTTACACGTCTCGGTCACCTCTTGTTCGCATTGACGGCACTTTGAACAGTGGACGTTACATTTCAGATATGTTACGACCCGTGGCTCTACCTTCATTCGATCCCTGCGAAACCCTACATTTAGCAGGCTAATGCACGACCGCATGTTGCAGTTCCTGTATGGGCCTTTCTGGATACAGAAAATGTTCGACTGTTGCCCTGGCCAGCACATTCTCCTGATCTCGCACTAATTGAAAACGTCTGGTCAATGGTGGCCGAGCAACTGGTTCGTCACAATACGCCAGTCGCTACTCTTGATGAACTGTACACGCCATCCAAGCTCTGTATGACTCAATGCCCAGGCGTATCAAGGCCGTTATTATGGCCAGTGGTGATTGTTCTGGGTAGTGATTTGTCAGGATCTATGCACCGAAATTGCGTTAAAATGTAATCACATGTCAGTTCTAGTATAATATATTTGTCCAATAAATACCCTTTTATCATCTGCATTTCTTCTTGGTGTAGCAATTTTAATGGTCAGTAGTGCACATGCAAATGGAGTAGGGATTACTTAGTATCATACTCCGATCAGCCAAGAACACTTTCATTATCATCTGATATGCAGATTAAGTCTTTTACACTCACAGAAAGGCGTGCGACATATCATACGAATCGTTTCGTTTAGGTGATTCCCACGGAAGGTGATTAAATGGACTGTCTCCTATATGTTGCCCATTGAAGGTGGTAAAATGGACTGCCACCTTAATGCTATTTGTATATGGAGTAGCTTCGTTTGAGCTCAACCATTCCAATATTTTCCTCAAGTTAGCTTAAAGACGGCATTTCTCATCATCAGTAATGATACAGAATATGTATCGTCGGTGTTCTTCACGAGCCAACTGATGACGAGCAAACTGAGAAGCACGTATGGCCACCTGCTGATTTTTGTGATTTTGGCTTACAGCGTGATATACCCCTACACCCGATTTTTGAACCTTCCCCACTGCATGCAGATGTTGCACGAAGATCGAATGATCACTGTTCATCACATTTGCCAGTTCTAGAGTCCACTGATTTGGGTAATTCTGGATTAATGCATTTCATTTTCTTGCCCTGTTCTGTCAGTGGTATTATCCCCATACACAGAGCAATATTTCTGGTTGCCTCCACTGAGTTCACCCCTCTATTAAACTCAGAGAGAAGAACATGTCGGAAATGTTCCGATTTCTCCAGTTGGTACTTCGTTTTCTAGCGTTCAGAACTCCACTCAATATCTCCAAATGAGAAAATGTAAACTCTAGTAGCAACGCTGAACTATAAATATAAAATGACGATCGATAAATAAACCACTACGGAAAAAAGTGCTATGAACTTATGCACCAACCTACCACATCGCAACGTGACAGAAAAAATCGTGTTCTGCTTTTAAAAGCACCTTTTGCTGAAACTCTGCAAAAAGGGTAACTTTTCTTACATTATGTATGTAAATAAATATTCCTGTCGCTTATTATTTTGTAAGCTACAGAGAAAACCACCTTATCTGTATGTGTCTGACTTTTTTGTCACGTTTAACCACAGCATACGTCAAGATTTTAGTGTTGCCGTTAACGACTGCCATCAGGTGACAAAATACATGCTGCTCTACCACCACCATCACCACCCCATCACTACCACCATCACCAACACTAACACCATCACCATCACCAACACCCTCACCACCACCGTCACCATCACCATCACCATCATGCAAGAGGCCTGCAGGGAGTAATGCAACATATTTTTTTCTGAAAGTAGGTTCGTTTTATTCAGGATTCTGAAACACCATATTATTCTCAATTCTTTTGGCTACAGAATCCTATTTTTGAACAGTATCTCCAATCAGTGCGACGGTCTTACGCAATCTTACTGGGATGGACTGTATGTCTGCATGTTACCACACTGTACATCCGCATGGTACCACTTTGTTGGTCGACTTCGGGGCCAACATCTTTGTCCATAATCCGTATACTGCTTCCCGTGGAGTGCTTCCCTTATTAGGCCAAACAGGTGGAACCGCCCATTGTGCCCTAGCGATTCTAGGCGCTTCAGTCTGGAACCTCGCGACCGCTACGGTCGCAGGTTCGAATCCTACCTCAGGCATGGATGTGTGTGATGTCCTTAGGTTAGCTAGGTTTAAGTAGTTCTAACTTCTAGGAAACTGATAACCTCAGATGTTAAGTCCCATAGTGCTCAGAGCCAAACAGGTGGAAGCCTGAAGGTGTGAGATCCGTGCTGTAGGGTGGATGAGGGAGAACAGTCCAAAATAGTCTCTTGAGCTCCTCACAGGTGCGCAGTCTTGTGTGAGGTCCTGGGTTGTCATTGAGAAGGAGAAGTTCGTTTGTATTTTTGTGGTGACAAGTACGCTGAAGTCGACCCAGAAAACTGAGGCTGCGATTTATTAGCTCAGGGCGAGGGTTTGAACTTTTTATTCCGAAGAAAACTGGTGTGGCACCACTACGTGGATTGCGATTTAGTTTCCAGTTCGGAGTCATGAACCCACGTTTCATCGCCTGTGATGATATTTGACAAAAATTGTCAGGATCAGCCTCATAACGCGCAAGAAATTCTGCACAGATCGTCCTTCGTTGCTCTCTATAGCCTCATGTTAGGCGGAGAGGGAACCAGAGGGCACGCAGTTGAGTACCTCAACTGGTGGACGAGTTTGTCAGCGCTACCAACAGAGACATCCAGAGAGGTGTTTTGGTGTTATCCGTCGATCACCTCGAATGAGAGTGTCTGCACGTTCCCACAATGCAGAAGTCACAGCTGTGTGCGGCCGGCAGGAACGCCGGAGATCGGACAGGTATACAATTATGAGAGACACCTCGCCAACGACTCACCGTGCTTTTATCGACTGTCAGTTCTCCAACTATAGTGGCCGATCGGGTATATTCCAGGATGTCCCACAACAGATTCCGCATTTTTTCAACCGAAACTGGCCAAGAAAAACATGTGCTGCATTAAATGTAAACGTAGGCTTCAAAAAAATGGCTCTGAGCACTATGGGACTTAATATCTGTGGTCATCAGTCCCCTAGAACTTAGAACTACTTAAACCTAACTAACCTAAGGACATCACACACATCCATGCCCGAGGCAGGATTCAGACCTGCGACCGTAGCAGTCGCGCGGTGCCGGACTGAGCGCCTAGAACTGCTAGATCACCGCGGCCGGCTAAACGTAGGCTTCCGCGGTCGTTGTCACAGTCAATAAAATTCTTCTGGGTTTGGGGCTGCATTTTCAACTATGAAATTCCGACGTTTCGGCGACTATTGCAAAACGCCTTCCTCGGGATGTATTTCTAACACCCTGAGCAATGCGTCTAGCAATAGTCACCGAAACCTCGGAATTTTATACTTGACAATGGGGTCCCAAACCCAAAATAATTTTATTGAATGTGTTGCATTACTCATTGAACACCCCTCGTACAGTATCCTCACTCCATAATACATTGCAGAGGTTGCATTTTTGACCCAAGAAATTGGCGAACTATCTGGAGATCGGAAACTTTCAGCTATCACATTTCTTCTTCTTCTCAGTCAAGTGCTGTTAATTAAAATTTGTTGCACTACCAGGATTCACGCTGACTAGCACCAGATCAGCTTAGTGACCTCAGCTGCAACTGGCAGTGGAGAATTCACCCCATGAAGTATTGCTGCCGTTTGGCGTGTGAGAGTGGGCTCAGACCTACTGACGGTTCTCATAATCAGTATACGTAGTTATTAGCACATTATTTCACAACCTCAGCTGCAACTGGCAGTGGAGAATTCACCCCCTGAAGTATTGCTGCCGTTTGGCGTGTGAGAGTGGGCTCAGACCTACTGACGGTTCTCATAATCAGTATACGTAGTTATTAGCACATTATTTCACAACCCAGCTCAGTTAAAAACAAAAAGACACGTTTTGAACACCATTATCCACTGTCTGAACCACTTCTAATTTTGGTAGGGGATGTTATAGATGGCAGGGTGGTTTCTGTTTCGTTGCCATATTTTTGGATAAAAAATTCAGCAAGTGACGTGAGCTAGGACTGAAGAACGAAACAGAACAGAATACTGGCGTGCCTTTTTCAGCATCACTGTTACTAATAAATGAGTTATTACATTGGTATGACAGTAAATAGGAGCGATATTCCTAGCTATTTCTTGTAAAGAAAAATTTTGAAGCAGAATTTGAATTTCGCCCTCATTTCCCTTTTATCAATTACAGTTCTCGACCGTCATTACTAGAAACTGAATTTATTCCACTGAAAGCTTTAATTTATTTGTAAGATAACTTTCAACATGAGACCGTTTCGGCAACCATCGAAGGCTTTCACGCTTCACATTTCACGCAATCAATTAACATCCATTGTTTTGTGTTTTGCTTTAAACTCAACGGGCGTCAGTCAGCGTTTCTATAGAGCATCTTAATGTTGTTATTGTAACTGCGCAGCAAATGAGCTTAGAGAGAACAGAGAGATTTAACAGATCCCTTTAATTACTTCCCATTAGTTTCAGTTAATGCGCGAGATTCGATTTTGTTGGTGTTTTACGCCCTGTCGAGAGCGCTTCTGTAGAACAATTATCGTTGGTGCTGGCCTTATAATGAGCCGCTACTCGTTTAACACAGTTTCCGCATGTAATCGCCGAAACAAAGGTGGACAGATTTCATGGCATGCCAGATGCAGTAAACGGCTACGGCTGCCTGTTTCTTTTCTTTTTCTTTTTTCTTTTTCTTTTTTTTTTTCATAAAGAAAGATCAAAACTGTACAAATTATTTGTCTAGTATATTAAAATAGTTAAAATGGGAATATTACTACCATATGTAACAAGACAGAGAGATACAGGTCACAAAAAAGTTACAATAATGAGTCTAAAATTATAAAGTGTCAAGAAGCCACTGTAAATGGATGTCATGAGGTAATCTGCAGTCGTGTTACACAATGTGCATCTGCTCTAATTACCAGTATGTAACAGCAAAAGTGCAGTGATTGATGGAGGACCAGTACTGGAAAGTATTCTGAGGATAGTCGTAGCTATATTAAGCACACATAGCAGGACAGATATTTACATTAGCAATAATAGTGTCACTATCACCTGCTGTGAATGAACACATGGGAGAATTCTAACGTAACGCCACGTATCAAATGGCTTGCACGGTTGGTGGCTCCATCTCTTGGAGTGGAAGGAAAACCAAGAAACATGCGACCGTAACAACCAGCTAACCGATACGTTCTTGGGTTATACGAAAGTGGCATGCCTATGAACTATTTGTGATTCTAGTTTTGCATAGTTAGGCACAGTTTTGATCTGACTTAATGGAAAAAAGAAAACTCCCTGTGCTGTTGAAAATACAGACTAATATGTACCTTTTCTCAAATTAAGCGAGATGTAGTACATTATATCGCATATGTTTTGTAACTTCAGGTATTGTTTTAGTTCTGTTTTACTGCTTCTGTGTTACTGTACTTCGTGCATTATTTTAGTTATTGATGCAACAGCACATGTTATGACACCCTATGTATATGAATCTTATGCAGTTAAATAGTGTTTCTCTACTGTGTTACTGTCCTTTCTGAATGTAAATTTTACTGTCTTTTAACTTTTATGTATGTCGCTAATATATCTCGCTGCACGTTTTATTGTTATTTAACTTTTAACTGATGATGGTATAAATTTCTTCTTTCCTTAAAGTTTTGACCTGGTTTTGCAGAGAAAGCGTCTTAGTATATTTTCTAGTCGATGTCAACTGTCTTAGGTAATGATTACGCCATCTTTCGGTTTAGTTTACTACTTTGACAGTTTAACATATAGTAGCCAGTTTGACCTGACAACTGTACTACCACAAGTAATCTTTTTAAAACGAGAATTGTATTTCCGGATACAGACTATGTGTTCAGTTCGTTGAGCCTAAAACTAGAGCTATATGTATACAATGAAATAACTGTACATACTATGTTTGTCCTGCTCATGTGCTATACTAGTATGTGTTACTTATCTTTAATAATTTCTGTACATTGGCTCACGACTTAGGTCTGACGATGATTTTTCGAAAAGCGTATCATTTCATAAAGAACTGTGTGATCATGACTTTCCGAGAATTTCAATTTGTTCGTATCTGAATGGTCTACTACGTCCACTTCGGAAGAATTCCTGGATCAAGTAACTAACTAATAATTTTGCACAAGATATTGCAGCTGTCAAATTTTATTCGCAGTATTAATGTAACACTTCCTCATGAGGCAAACAAAAATTAACAAACGTTATGTTTCTAGAAAATACAAGCAACACTACATTCTTGTTTGTAATGCTATAAATGCATTTACCACAGTGTCTCACTTTTGGAGAATATTTCAGTTCTTGAGAAAACGAAGACTTTATATCTTCTGTAAATGCTAGCATACAGGCATTAGAAAAAACAATAAGAATACAATGGTAAAAACACAAATATGGCCAAAGCTCGTTTTATGATTTGTGTGTGACGCTGCGAGATTGTCTTTGTTTAGTCAAACGCATGAGCGGAGTAACAACATGATCTCGAGAAATTATACAATGGATTTTGCCCGAATTTCTATAGCCAACGAATATGCCCAATATAAATAAAGAAATAACATTAAACATACATACAACGAAAAAGAAGAAAACAACATACGTAACCACAACTTACCTAGGAAACATCTCAATTAAAATTAACAAAGTATTCATCAAAAGCCGGCCGGTGTGGCCGAGCGGTTCTAGGCGCTTCAGTCTGGATCCGCGCGACCGCAACGGTCGCAGGTTCGAATCCTGCCTCGGGCATGGATGTGTGTGATGTCCTTAGGTTAGTTAGGTTTAACTAGTTCTAAGTTCTAGGGGACTGATGACCTCAGCTGTTAAGTCCCATAGTGCTCAGAGCCATTTGAGCCATTTTTATTCAGCAAAACCTACATCCCTTCTGCATATCAAAACGCACAGAGCCTAAAGAAAAAATTCACAAAGGCAACTCGAAAATTCCCATACGCAGCAACCCGACGTTTACGACATTTCGAGTAACACATGCCACAAATTGTACATAGGACAAAGCGGCAAAAACTTCAACATTAGATATAACGGGCACACCAGAGAAAGTGAAAACAACGCATTCCCATTTTTGCAACATCTACCAACACATATACACGACGTAAAACCCATAAACGCAGCACTAGAAATCCTCCAATTTAAGCAAAAAGGAGCAATCATGAATATCCTTGAGGAAAAGAGATATATTCACACACATACAGCAACACCACGAATTTCCTGAATAAATAAACCGACCTAAAGCACAAAAAGTATAAAGGAAACTTTATTCACACTATAAAGCAAGAAAACGGGTAAAGTAATGAATCAGAGACACTAAATGACATAACAATAGTAACAGCGATAACAACATGAGGCTTATACAACAAAGATATAAAACCAAGAAAAATCACAAATCATAGACAATAACAAAATTATTACGAAAAATAAAAATGTAATATAAAAATCTCAACTAAACCTAAAACAAAATCACAGTTAAAAATATAAGCAGAACCAAAGCTATAAAAATGATAAGAAAAACCGAATTTCTACAATCGCTTACTCATAATGGTAATTACGCAAACATGTAATATTGCTGATCAACTGTCATCCAAGCCGTCAAGAGAAAAATAGCATACATAAAAACCGACTAAAGTCAGATATCCGTCTCCTATGTACATCTAAGGAGAAACTAATAATTCTGATAAAAGATAGGACACACCTGCAACGATATTACATGCAAGCTAAAAATACCAAATGAATCATCATCGAATCATACTTACAGACCATTATATTGAGGCTATCACTTATATATTTACAGAGCGCCTGATGATGGCCATATGACGAAATGGGCTCATTGTTAGTGATGTATAAAATAAAAACCATTTAAAGAGCAGTTTAGCTCTCTGATATTTATAATAATCAGTCATTAAAGGACATATTTTGCACCGCAGGCCCTAAAGAACAAATCTTTGCGTGATATGCAAAACTCCATTAATTTTTTGGCGGTGCACACAGCGGAAACGCGATAAAGTTGGAACAACACCTTAGTATATTCCCGATTATACTTGTTAAATACGAGTGGCTTAATCATGGGAGGAGCTGTAGGAAGAAGGGCTCCTAAATAAAAGTCCATTTCACAAACTACTAAACTTTTACTCAGATTTACAAACTGCATGTGATCTTACTCCAATGTTATTCTTGGGAATCAAAAACACAGAAAGCTGACATGTAAAAATGAGCTAATAACGTGGTACTGATTGATATTGCTAGGAAAACTGGAAGAAGAACAAATTCCCATCTGCACAATTAGTATTTTCAGACAAGCGAAATAACCTAGAGAATTTCGCATCCAAGATGCAAAAAGAATGAATTAAATAGCTAGCTTCTCAGAGTTCAGACTCTGAAATATGAAATTAACACATCATACTATAGCAAAAAGTTACACTTTCATCTTCAAACTGGACCGGTAGCATGGGACGAAGGCCAGGAACCAAATGATAGTCAATATGGCACGACTCCCAGAAACAAGATGACCAGAATTTAAAGCGGGACGACTCCCAGGAACAATATGATCAGATTTAAAATTCTCTGTTACCAGGGCAAGCTCCGTTGGAAAGGCGATAGCGATACTTGTAGACAATGTGCCGAACGTAGATGAGTCATGAAGTATGAGATTGAAGGGGATTTCTGCAAACGTTTGTCTGACATGGGGTACAAACGAGCATAAACAACTTATTAGTTTGGTACCGAGTTTGACTGGTCTTCCACTACTTAGGACGTAACATACACAATGTCCTTATCTATGCTTCTCAGGGTGTTTCCTGTGAAATTTTCGAACGGAACGTTCTTCAGGCGCAAGACATCGAATCTATGTTCATTGATTTCTTCTTCTGTTCCTCAGCCAAACAGGTAAATGAGCTAGAGCATCTGCGACTACAGTGTCTTTTCCAGGGATGTGTTTCAGTTGAAAGTTATATTCATGCTGAGCATCGCGATCGCTAACCATTGAGGTGGCGCACTATTGCTCAGTTCTTTTCTGTTGAAACAGAGTGCAATCTTTAGTCTTCCTGTAGCAAGACAGGTATCTTATATTAAAAGCACGAAATTATAAACCAACACCAACACAGAATAAAATGAGTGTGTAAGTAAAAGGTATCCAATTCAAATTTGTGGCACACGAGCACAAAGCTTTCTACTTTAAACACGGCAGTAATCAGTGGACTACCTTGGATTACTTGACCGAACTGTGCTATGAAATTAAATCGTTAAGACAAGAACAAAAATGGTTCAAATGGCTCTGAGCACTATGGGACTTAACATCTATGGTCATCAGTCCCCTAGAACTTAGAACTACTTAAACCTAACTAACCTAAGGACATCACACAACACCCAGCCATCACGAGACAAGAACAACAACGAAGAATAATTTAATTTCATTTTCGCCTCTTTCTATATTCTTAATGGACAGAAGTTAGAATCTGACAGCATTCTCTGAATAACAACGTTTCAAAGCTCGTATTCTCGATTATCGTCCGTATAGCTTACTTTGACAGTCTTTTGATTTTTCGCATTAAAAAGCCGTAATTACATTGTTCGCAAAAATAGAAAAATACGTCCGATCACATCAGAGGCATGCTTACGACTCACACACTCTACGAAAGTAACCCTATTCCAAACGGTTTACTATTTTTCTTAACAAATGAATTTCTGCTAGTTGCTGTTACGCTATTACTTTCGATTATTATTCCATAAATGAATCCAGAAATAAACATACAAACCAGTACAGTATTGAGTAATTAATAATAGAAATTTTAAGTGTGCCAACACTTCGTAATTTCAAATGTTTCTAAAAAAATATAATTTTAACTGTACGTTCAGAACTAGTACTTATCGATTACTACATCGAGATTAAAAAAATTATAAAGTAATTCATTTTCATAAATTTTAGCTTGAAATATAGCGTACTGTGTACAAAATTAGATGAGAGTTTTCAGAAAAGCAACTGAGACAATATTGAGCTGTCCACAATTCGATAAATAATACTGGTATCGACAACTACTGTTGAGGAAAAGTAATGCTAGATGAAGACGTCCCGTTACAAAGAGCTACTCACAACTCCTTCTCAGATAAGAAAGCTAACCATCCATGGTGAGGATAGACCCCTGTTACAAAACATACTTCTCCTGCATTATTCCTCTCCATTGCGGCAGTTGTTTGACCAACACACTGCAGCCCCATTTAAAATCAACCAAGTTAAAATGTGTGCACTATACTTACCGCTCGTAAATCACTCGATTGCTGCACTCCTCCCGTCTGAACTCCCAGAAACTGGAACTTCAGCTTGTCAATGCTTTGTACCTGACCACAGTCACGACTAATAATAATAATAATAATAATAATAAGACTGTGTACAGCAATATGGTAGCCCTTATGTAGATACTACTGGGTCGCGTTGACGATTAATTCATTTATTTGTTTTGAAGCAAGTGATGAAACAATTTCTGGACGGCTGCAGGTACTATCTACAATTTGGAGAAGACATTCTGAGATATTTAGCATATGTTAGGCATATGTCCCACTTGTATCATCAGCGATGTACGGGACAAACCACGACATATGTGTGTAGTGGATGGACTACAAATGCTTCAAATGGCACTGAGCACTATGCGACTTAACTTCTGAGGTCATCAGTCGCCTAGAACTTAGAACTAATTAAACCTAACTAACCTAAGGACATCACACACGTCCATGCCCGAGGCAGGATTCGAACCTGCGACCGTAGCGGTCGCTCGGCTCCAGACTGTAGCGCCTAGAACCGCACGGCCACTCCGGCCGGCGATGGACTACAATGTGTAATCAAAAGTATCCGGAAACCTGCCTGAAAATGACTTACGAGTTTGTGACACCATCCATTGGTAGTGCTGCAATTTAATATGGTGGTGGCTCATCCCTAGCACTGATGACAGCTTCCACTCTCGCAGGGATACGTTCAATCAGGCGCTGGAAGGTTTCTTGGGGAATGGCAGCACTTTCTTCACAGAGTGCTGCCCTGAGGGGAGGTATCAATGTCGGTCGGTGAGACCTGGCACGAAGTCGGCGTTCCAAAACATCCCAAAGGTGTTCTGTAGGATTCAGGTCAGGATTCCGTGCAGGCCAGTCCATTACAGGCATGTTATTGTCGTGCAACCACTCCGCCACAGGCCGTGCATTATGAACAGGTGCTCGATCGTGTTGATACATGCAGTCGCCATCCCCGAATTGCTCTTCAACGGTGGGAAGCAAGAACGTGCTTAAAACATCAATGTAGGCCTGTGCTGTGATAGTGCCACGCAAAACAACAAGGGGGACAAGCCCCTTCCATGAAAAACACGTCCACACCGTAACACAACAGCCTACGAATTTTACTGTTGGCACTACACACGCGGGCAGATGACGTCCACTGGGCCTTCGCCATACCCACACACTGCCATCGGATCGCCACATTGTGTACCGCGATTCGTTACTCTACACAACGTTTTTCCACTGTTAAGTCGTCCAATGTTTACGCTCCTTACACCAAGCGAGGCGTCGCTTGGCATTTACTGGCGTGATGTGCGGCTTATGAACAACCGCTCTACCATGAAATCCAAGTTTTCACACCTCCCGCCTAAATGTCATAGTCTTTGCAGTGGATCCTGATGCAGTTTGGAATTTCTGTGTGATGGTCTGGATTAATGTCTGCCTTTACACGTTACGACCCTTTTCAACTGTCTTTGGTCTCTGTCAGTCAACGTACGCGGTCGACCTGTACGCTTTTGTGCTGTACGTGTCCATTCACGTTTTCACTTCACTATCACGTCGGAAACAGTGGATCTAGGGATGTTTAGGAGAGTGGAAATCTCGCGTATAGACGTATGACCCAAGTGACACTCAATCACCTGACCACGTTCGAAGTCCGTGAGTTCCGCTCAGCGCCTCTCACGATGTCTAATGACTACTGAGATCGCTGATATGGAGTACCTGGCAGTAGGTGGCAGCACAATGCACCTAATATGAAAAACGTACGTTTCTGGAGGTGTCCAGATGGTTTTAATCACATAGTGTATGTGAGGAACTTGTAACCTCCATCGCATTAATGCTACTACGAGGGTTGGAACTTTAATAGTGGAAACTATTTGTTTAAAGCTCGTACAAAATAGATACGTGTTTCAAAGTTTTACTGACCTTCAAAGTAGTTACGATCATTGGGTGTAATCCGTCGCCAGCGATGTGGAAGTCGTCGGATACTCTTAGCAGTGCCAGTTGTGTTGGCAGTTATAGTGGCGCGGTCTATTACCCGACGAATTTATAGCGGTTCTGAAGGGAATGCCGTGAAGTGTTTCCTTCAGTTTAGGAATCTAGTTGAACTCACGAGGGCCTAAGTCATGGCAGTGTAGCAGGTGGTACAGCACTTAGCAGCCCCATCAATCAAACAAGTCAGTAACAGTTTGCATTGTATGTGCTTGAGAATTGTCCTGAAAAATAATGGTCAGGTCCTACAGAAAGTGTCATCACTTCTGTCTCTATGTTGTTCATTTGTGGAACACAACCTACTACCAGATTAGAGACACAAGTTGTTGTGGCGTAACAAGACAGCTACGCCACACTGAAGTAGCCGAAAGGCACGCGTAATCTCACGTAGGCTAGATAGAGGTCTGAAACAGGATACGTAATGAATGGTAGCAAGAAAAGTACGTAGCTGCTATAATACTTAACTTTTAATCCATCCTTGTTGTATACATCGTTCTTTGATGATACAAGTGAGACTCTATCTTAAAATGGTTAATGGCGCCTTGCTAGGTCGTAGCCATGGACTTAGCTGAAGGCTATTCTAACTATCTGCTCGGCTAATGAGCGATGCTTCGTCCATGTAGTCGCTAGCAATGTCGTCCGTACAACTGGGGCGAGTGCTAGTCAGTATCTCGAGACCTGCCTTGTGGTGGCGCTCGGTCTGCGATCAGACAGTGGCGACACGCGGGTCCGACATGTACTAAATGGACCGCGGCCGATTTAAGCTACCACCTAGCAAGTGTGGTGTCTGGCAGTTACACCACACAAGTGATGACACTTTCTGCATGACCTTAACATCATTTTGCAGGACAATGCTCAAGCACGTACAGTGCAAGCTGTTACTGATTTGTTTGTCTGATGGGGCTGCTAGGTGCTACACCACCTGCTGCACTCCCATGGCGACGGCCGGTGTGGCTGAGCGGTTCTAGGCGCTTCTGTTTCGAACTGCGCGACCGCTACGGTCGCAGGTTCGAATCCTGCCTCGGGTATGGATGTGTGCGATGTCCTTAGTTAGGTTAGTTGTGTTTAAGCGGTTCTGAGTTCCAGGGGACTGATGACCTCAGATGTTAAATCCTATAGTGCTCAGAGCCATTTGAACCATTTGAACTCCCGTGACTTAAGCCCTTGTGAGTTCAAATCGATTCCTAAACTGAAGGCACACTTCACGACATTCGCTTCAGAACTGCTACAAATTCGTCGGGCAATAGACCGCGGGACTCGAACTGTCAACACATCTGGCACTGCTAAGAGTATCCTACGGCTTCCACATCCCCGGAAACGGGTTATACACAATTCTGGTGACTACGTTGAAGGTCAGTAAAACTTTGAAACACGTATCTATTTTGTTCGAGCTGTAAATAAATACGTGGTTGCCACTATTAAAGTTCGAACCCTCGTAATTAAGAAAAAGTAATCATTGATAATTTATATAATCAGTATTAGAGTCTTATATAATTGTGATAATAGTAATGATCATTTGAAAATAATTTAGTTTCTTGACAAACAGAATCGAATCGTTTAGTTTTTACTCCTCAGGAAATTTCCTTTTATCCCTCAGGGGTAATTACCCTCAGGTTGGGAACTAATGCTATAGACCAAGTACTATTTCTATAAAGGCCTCCATAAAGAAAATTATGTATGTGGTGTCACAGCCAGACACCACACTTGCTAGGTGGTAGCTTTAAATCGGCCGCGGTCCCTTAGTACATGTCGGACCCGCGTGTCGCCACTGTGTGATCGCAGACCGAGCGCCACCACAAGGCAGGTCTCGAGATACGGACTACCACTCGTCCCAGTTGTACGTACGACTTTGCTAGCGACTACACGGACGAAGCATCGCTCATTAGCCGAGCAGATAGTTAGAATAGCCTTCAGCTAAGTCAAAGTCTACTACCTAGCAAGGCGCCATAGCAATTGATAGTTTGATAGTTATCGTATGAAATGTCTCATCAAGAACGCTGTATAAAAATGGTGGATTAAAGTTAAGTATTCCAGCAGCTACGTACTTTTCTTTATAGCAGTTATGAAGTATCCTGTTTCAGACCATCAAGTCCGCCTACTTGCTTAATGGCCACCTCCCTTAAATAATGTGCGTAGTGTTGGCAATCTGTCAACACTACAATGTACATGGAATGGAAATGAAGTCCCATGCTTCTTTACAGAGCGTAGGGGAACGATGCGGGAGACCGCACAATGTACATATCATTAATAAATAAATAAATGTGTTTTGAGAATAAAACGATAAACATGAGTCTGTTTGAGGTCCTCTTTAACAAATCGGACCTTCCTTTGACAAAATCGTGGCTGCGTCCTTGCTTGAGTCAGGAAATGGGTTTTTCTCGTAGCAAGACAAGTATCCGCATGGACAGTACGACAACGCGTGGAGCAACACAAAGTGTCAGCACGGCGAACATTGTTGTGGCTTTCCTGGACGCGGCCGCAGAGAGAGAGGTGCCCCAACAGTTTTGAACCCAACTACAACACCAGACACATTAGTGGCATCACTTTGTCTCTCCAGATAACGCCTGGTTCTGCGTACATCACGGTGGGCGTATCCATAATTGGCTGGTTGGCTGATGTGGGGGAGTGGATCAAACAGCGAGGTCATCGTTCACATCGATTAGGGAAGGATGGGGAAGGAAGTTGGCCGTACCCTTTCACAAGAACCATCCCAGCAATTGTCAGAAGCAATTTAGCAATTTAAGGAAATCACGTAAAAGCTAAATGAGGAAAATTTGATGCGGTTTTGAAACGTCGTCCTCCCAAATGCGAATCCAGTGTGCTAACCACTGTGCCATCTCACTCCTTATGGGCACATCCATTTTTGCAGGTTCCAAGGAGAACGAACATTGCTACATTGCATTCGTCATCGTCATACAGGATTAGCACCAGGAATAATGGTACGCCGTACCGTCACCCCTTGTTCGTGAAGCCCTTAAATTGAACATTGTAAGGTGGCGTGGTCTCCTGACCTTCATTTCTTACATATTCCGTCCTCACCATTGTATTATGCGTGTCAAAACGTTTCATTCGACCCCAAACTCGATAGGGTAGTGTCATATTTGCATATCGCAACTGACGGTATTGTGCGCTACAGCGTAGTCGAGTCCTGTCTTTCCCCCATTACAAATAACATACTTCATTCACGTCACTCCATTACATTTCTCACGCAGCAGCCTCGACCGTACTTAGAAAAATTCAATCGGATAATTATTCAAGTTGAGTAGGCGCGGCTGTCAGCCAGCCTGCCAAGTAAATAACAGTCTTAAAGAAAAGGATAAAGGAGCTTTCCCACACTTTGTATATAAATGTCATTAACAGGATTCCTATCCATAAGAGGTAACCTCCTATTCCGAAAAGAACCCGGAAATTTGTGTATCAGTTTATAAATAAAAGTTTCACTTGATTTTCTTAAATTTTGCAATAAATATTATTTTCCGTTCGTTTAATGTTTTTCTTATACTAATTTGCAATACTCCAGTACCCAGTATCCCACTAGTTACGTAAGAAAATAGAATATTTTTGTGTCTTTTCCTTACAGTGGACGACTCCAGAAGATATTTATTGCTGAAAGTTTTTCGGGCATTACTTTTTAGTACGTTAGGAGTGTCTGTCTGACTTCTGCAGTAGCGTGGGGTGGAAACTGTTTCTTGCAGGAGCCAAAGGGAACTTGTCAGATCAATCCGTTGCGCAACTCGTCAACATAACACCCACACACTAACAACATCATGGATTACATTTATGACGTGTTAAGGCCGGTGTCTGTGTCCTGTCTTTCACCAAGAAAACGCAAAAGCGCTTGTAGGCCTTTCAGTCCCGATCTACGTCGGTAAGGAGGCTGTTAGTCCATTGTCTGGCCAGCACGTTCTGAAGCTCTCTCACCCACCGAACATGCCGAGTGTCTAGCACGTCACCACTCGCCAGAAACTACTACACAGAGTCGCAGCAACAGGGAATGACAAGTTCGCATTACCATGCAATCTCAGTTCCAATGATCTCTAGCTGTTTTTGAATCCTTGTTACTAACAGTAGTGACAGCTCTGTCCACTAAATTTTGCATCCAAATAGAACACAGATATAATAATTTATTCTTGCTACTGTATACACTCAATAAGCAAACTTCTGTTAATTGCTATCCTTCCTGTTACTGCCGTTTTAACGACTTGGACATCAGTGTAATTTTTGAGGGTAAGAGGATAACTAATCGTATTTACTGTCACTAATTATCAGACGTCCTTCGGTGCCGTCTGTCTCTCCTCATTGACCGAGCGGCAGCTACAGGTCGTGAATGAACCCAGTCTTGTCTTCCACTCGTTGAGCACGCTGCCTCACCGACGTCCATAACGAACGCCTTGAGCTCTGTCCCAGAAGCTTTGAAGTACGAGGCAAACTGACCATTCGTTACCGAGCATCTGCATCTTTTGCCACAGTCCCGTACGCTGACAGCACCTGGTGGGGCAGCGCGAAGGTATTGGTCTCGCACTCGCTAACATGCTTCCTACGACAATGTCAAGGCCGATTTCCTTCCACATAATTCCCTACTTCCAGCTTGTGATCCATTTCAGTCTGACTGCCAGCTTTTGTCAGTAGTTTCACCACTTGCACTATGTGAACAAAAGTATCCGGATACCCACAAAAACGTACGTTTATCATATTATTTGCATTGTGCTTCCACCTGCTGCCAGCTACTCCATATCAACGACCTCAGTAGTCATTAGGCATCGTGAGAGAGCAGAATGGGCCGCTCTGCTGAACTCACGGACTTCGAACGTGGTCAGGTGACACTTGTGTCATACGTCTGTACAAGAGGTTTCCACACACCTAAACATCCCTAAGTCCACTGTTTCCGATGTGATAGTGAAGTGAAAATGTGAAGGGACACAGTACAAAATCGTACAGGCCGACGTCGTCTGTTGACTGACAGAGACCACTGACAGTTGAAAAGGGTCGTAATGTGCAATAGGCAGACATCTTTTCAGACCACCACACAGGAATTCCAAACTGCATCAGCATCCACTGCAAGTACTATGACAGTTAAGTGGGAGGTTAGAAAATTTGGATTTCATGGTCGAGCGGTTGCTCATAAGCCACACATCACGCCGGTAAATGCCAAACGACGTCTTGCTTGGTGTAAGGAGTGTAAACATTAGACGATTGAACAATGGAAAAATGTGTGGAGTGACGAATCGCAGTACGTAATGTGGCGATCCGACGGCAGGGTGTGGGTATGGCTAATGCCCAGTGAACGTCATCTGCCAGTGTGTGTAGTGCCAACAGTAAAATTAGGAGGCAGTGGTGTTACGGTGTGGTCTTGTTTTTCATGGAGGGGGCTTGCCCCCCTTGTTGTTTTGCGTGGCACTCACACAGCACAGGCCTACATCGATGTTTTAAGCACGTTCTTGCATTCCACTGTTGAAGAGCAATTCGAGGATGGCGATTGCATCTTTCATCACGATCGAGCACCTGTTCATAATGCACGGTCTGTGTCGGAGTGGTTACACGACAAAAACATCCCTGTAATGGACTGCCCTGCACAGAGTACTGGCCTGTATCCTATAGAATACATTTGGAATGTTTTGGTACAGCGACTTCGTGCCACGCCTCACCAACCGACATCGATACCTTTCCTCAGTGCAGCACTCCATGAAAAATGGGCATCTCCCCGATTCTGTACACGTTATGAGAATTTCTGACCGTAACTCCCTCAAAATATTCACGTGAAAGGCTGAGGGCTTTTACTCAACATAGCTACACATATCCACTTTAGAATTCCGTCTTTTCAAAACTGTATCTCTTACAGGAGAAGACGAGGAATTTCTTTTGTTTTGTCACATTCACAGCATAAGTTGCCCAACTATGTGATACTATGCATTTTACGTAGAAAACCCTTACATATCGGATGCGTCTCACTGTTGTAGCGCCTTTATTGGAATCTGCACTTTCTACGTAACACAAATTTGTCAATTTTAACCAAAAACACTTCAAGAAATAAGCTTTTGGACGGGAATCTTCAAAACAAATCAACTGGTTCTTGTAAAAATAGGAAAAAACACACGCACGCCCACATAGAAGAAAGGCAGTTGAACAATGGAATCCACCGCCTTAGTTCGGCAACAGAGACGCCTGGTACGCTCTCTCGTGGTGGATCCATTCGGCGAACAATTTGGTGCCCCTCTTACAACAAATCAGGAAGATTGGGCCACGTCCAGAATTTACCGACTTTGGTCATGGCTGATATTGTATTCCTATCTCGTCAGTGTTTTCCATGTGTTTTATTAGCCTGACGAGTCGTGGTGCTTTTATTCTTCACGTCATAAATCTTTTTCGTGTTCATTTCTAGAAAATACGTCGCCTAAATGCTGGGAAAAAGCTAGTGTCACACTGTTGGGTTACTGGCTTCTAATTTTCCATATAAACGACCACAAAATCTGAATGAACAAAGTATTCAAACTGTCAAAGGTCGCATTTTGTACCTGAAATCATTGAGACGGGCATACAGACTTACCAGGTTTCTCAGGACAGTGGATACAGTAAAGCCAAAGTTGTCTATGTCAATCATGTTAACACTGAAGAACTCACACTCGCTGTGAAAACGTGTAGGGGCCTTTAGTCATGACAGGTACCACGTGGAATCTGTTACACCTCTTCCAGACAGATGTCACAGCTTCCCGAATTGTTTTTTCTTTTCTTTTATATATATTTTAGCTTGATCACCACAGCCACTAGTGAGCTCTGTATGTCAAAACACATGAATACCACATATTTGAGAGCAATACGGAAATTGAAAAGTTGTACGGTACGTATTCTACACCGAAAACAGTTGCTTGCCAAAGAATACTTTTAACAGCAGCTTAAGGTGGTGCATTTCTAGAGCTTATTAAAGCAACGGAACACAACCGACAGAAAATATTTCTAAACTGAAAAAATGTTTTCCACATCCTCAAAAAGGTTCCTGTCTGCGGCATTCCATTAAAGTGAACTTTTTTTGCAACTTGAAGTAAAAGAATGCCAAAACCAATTTTTATACCAGCGTAGTCTGTGAGAATACTTTTTTACAGATGAACGTTATTGCATCACTGCTTAAATTGTGTATTGTGTACTGAGTATTGAACCGGGGACCTAGGAACGACGGAGAGGCTTCGTCCCGCCGTAGCCCTCAGTGGTTCACAACAGGCCACAGCAGTCCACCCGCCCCGCACTGAACCCAGGGTTATTGTGCGGTTCGGCCCCCGGTAGATACTCCTCGGGAACGTCTCATACCAGACGAGTGTAACCCTAAATGTTTGCGTGATAGAGTAATTAAGGTGTGCGCGTACGTGGAGACGGTACTTGCGCAGCAATTGCCGACAAAGTGTAACTGATGTGGAATAAGGGGAACCAGGCCGCATTCGCCGAGGCAGATGGAAAACCGCCTTAAAAACCATCCACAGGCTGGCCGGCACACCGGACCTCGAGACTAATCCACCGGGCGGATTCGTGCCGGGGACCGGCACCCCTTCCCGCTCGGGAAGCAGCGCATTAGACCGCGCGGCTAGCCGGGCGGGCTACGTCTTACATTACTGATCGGTTACGGTCTGCGGCCATTTGCAAATGCAGTGGCGTAGTTGCAAGCATGACACACACTTCAAGTGCAATAAAGTTCATCTGCACAAAAAAAAATCTCGCTGCCCGCGATGAAGAAAAAATGGTTTCATGACAACGTCGAGGCTGTGGATCTACGCATAAGTTAACTATTAGAGCAAAAACTTTCACGTTTGTTAAAGATGAAGAGTGAGGGAAAGAAATTATGGCATGCCTCATTAGAGACGGGCCACATGCCGAGTTGGGAAAGGTTTGAAAGGAATCGCTCTGGGCTTAGCCTTCAACGATTTACGAAAAGCACAGAATGCATCAGTCTGAATGTCCTGACGAGGATTTTAACCTCAGTTCCCTGCAGTGTCTTACCTCTCCACCGCTTTCCTCTGTGTTTGTGCCGGTGCAGGCATTAGGCGTCACAAACTTCCATAGTCGTCTTTTCGTAGGCATTTGTTATTTGCCTGTCTGGCTGGTCAGCCCTTCATACGACAACTTTATCTTTCTATTGATAATCATTACGACCGTCCTTTGACGTACTTTTCGAAATAACACTGACCTGGATTATGTTATCAATACCTAATCTCTGACAGAATTAGAATGCCTTATTAAAATTAAGTAAAACAGTTTTGATCGAAATAGATTAATTTTTAGATAAACATCTGTTTTTATTCCTTTATAAAAGTAAACATCCGTTGCGACCAATGTAAGTAGGCTGTTTATGTTTTCTCTATGTAAGTAGGCTGTTTATGTTTTCTTATTGGCAACGTTACGTAGCGCTCAATATGAAAATCACTGGCTGTGCTGTGTGCAGTCTGTGGCTAGTTTGCATTGTTGTCTGCCATTGTAGTGTTGGGCAGCGGCAGCTGGATGTGAACAGCGCGTAGCGTTGCGCAGTTGGAGGTGAGCCGCCAGCAGTGGTGGATGTGGGGAGAGAGATGGCGGAGTTTTGAAATTTGTCATGAACTGCTATATTTATATATGATGATATCAAGGTAAATACATTGTTTGTTCTCTATTAATATCTTTCATTTGCTAACTATCCCTATCAGTAGTTAGTGCCTTCCATAGTTTGAATCTTTTATTTAGCTGGCAGTAGTGGCGCTCGCTGTATTGCAGTAGCTTGAGCAGCGAAGATTTTTGTGAGGTAAGTGATTTGTGAAAGGTATAGTTTAATGTTAGTCAGGGCCATTCTTTTGTAGGGAATTTTAAAAGTCAGATTGCGTTGCGCTAACAAAATATTGTGTGTCAGTTTAAGGACAGTCATGTATAATTGTTCAAAGGGGACGTTTCACCAAGACTGTTCTACTGAATATTAATATTTTTCTGTTCACTCTACATTGAAAGAATGCTTCCTAACATTTTTAAATATCTTAATTTAGGCAAGCAATTGCGAGATGTTTTTATTCCATCCTCATGTGTCAACGCAATCCTGCAATCACGTATGAAGGCCCCATTAGTAATTGGATACCATATTCGTACAATGTCCATTTTAGTAAACGTCAAAGGATGCTCATTAACTCCAGAGACCGCCGCCACGACAGAGGTGTTGTACGGTGTGGTTTACTGTTACCGTTCCAGCAGCGTATGTTCCCAGCAGAGTAAATCAACACGTTGCTTCATCCTATGTATTTATCACGAAAGTATCAAGAACGTAAAATTAAACGGATTCGAGCTCGCATGGAAGCTTACTAACCTCAGTTTCCTGCAGTGTCTTATAACTCCACCGCTTGCCTCGATGTTTGTGCCGGATGCAGGCATTAGGAATCACAAACTTCCATAGTCATCTTTTCGTAGGCATCTGTTATTTGCCTGTCTGGCTGGTTGGCTCTTCATGCGACAACTTTATCTCTAACCTTTATCATTTCTACTGATAATCATTATGACCGTCCTTTGGCTTACTTCCCGAACTAATACTTACAAATACTACTAATACTCACAAAATTGAAATGCCTTATTAAAATTAAGTAAACCAGTTTTTATCGAAACAAATTATTTTTAAATAAACATGTGTTCTATTTTTTTTTTATAAAAATAAACATCTTGCACCATTCGTGACTAGAACAGGAAAAGGCAGAAGTGACAGTGGTACACGAAGTAACCTCCGCCACAAACCATAAGGTGGCTTGCAAAGCATACAGGGTGTTTCAGAGTCTTTGCGACAAACGTCGAGGGGACCTTGATGACTAGCAATGAAGTGTCTGAAGACGTCCCGGACCGTGGCGGGATACCATCCTGACGGTCGCCCACCATATAACCCGACAAACCAGGAGTAATGGTCTAGAGTGCCGTTTGATTTCATAGCAGGATCCCTTTTGTTGTCATCCTCGGCACCCTTACAGCACAATGTTACGTCGACGACATTCCACGCCCCATTTTGTTATCCTTCATGGCAAGCCATCCAACCCTTCATGACGAGCCATTCAGGGCTTACGTGTTAGCAAGATAATACCGGCCCCCATACGGCGAGAGTTTCGCTGCTTGTCTTGGTGCTTGTCAAGCACAACCTTGGCTGGGAAGGTCTCCGGATCCCTCCCCCATTGAGGAAGTTTGGAGCATTATTGTGAGCAGAATCTGACGAAGGTCAGGAACAATACAAAGAACCGGCAGAGACTGCTCGACCGGGAAGAGGCCATCAACAACGGCTCACTGAGTGTGAACAGGAGAACAACGCGAGGACATGGAATTTGGAGACGGAAAGGCAGAATAAGAAAGTCAAACTGAGTATCCCAAGTGCAAAACCCAAAGACTTAGCGAAATCTGAGACAAAAACAATAGTATGTAATGAGAAAGATACGAGAGAGCACTGCGAATACGCAACTGAAGCCAGAGTCGCAACGCAGCACGAGTACTCATTAACTAGCAAGGTGGGCGTGCCCTTGCAGCACTGTTCAACCAGCGTTGCACAGCCCATACGACAACTCACCAGTGCCATCTAGCGGTGTCATCGAGTTCTATGCTCTCCGACGGGATTTAAAAATCGCTGGGTAGGGATGCAGGACCCCTCCTCCTGAAATGGGCGTATAGGGGTGGTCGTGTACCGAACGATGCTTTGAAAGATGAAGTGGCAGCGTCCCAGCACTTAAGCTCACCAGCTGGTGGGAAGAAGTGACGTCATCTAGCAACATGCTGTGGTGCAGTGACGTGGGCAATATTGGCTGAGGTTGCAGAGGCTGCATTCAGACCTTCGTCTACATGTCTGTGACCATAGGAACTCTGACTGTTATTCTGGAGCTCGAGTTACATCTGTGGAGTTGTTTGACCGGCAGAGGTGGCTTTCCAGGTCTGAAAGGACCACCGATGACATTCCTGTCAGTAGAAGTGAACAGAGTTGGGTTGGGTAGATTTGGGGAACGAGACCAAACTGCGAGGTCATCGGTCTCATCGGATTAGAGAAGGATGGGGAAGGAAGTTGGCTGTGCCCTTGCAAAGGAACCATCCCAGCATTTGCCTGAAGCGGTTTCTGGAAATCACGGAAAACCTAAATCAGGATGGCCGGACGCTGGATTGAATCGTCGTCCTCTTGAATATGAGTCCAGTGCGCTAACCACTGTGCCACCTCGCTCGGTGAACAGAGTTAATTGGTATGATAGTGTTCAAAAGCGTTCATGGGACGCCGCTATCCTTTTGCGCTGTCGCTAGTTATAGAGACCAGGATCCGATAAAAAAAGGGAACAACGCAAAGAACCTGCAGAGAATGCCCGACAGGCCAGGGGTCATCAACAGCAGTTCGCCGAGTGTGAACAGGAGGACAAAAGTGAGTCACAGAGACAGTACCACCGAATAACAATGAACAAACGAGTAAGCTAAGGGTGAAAACCTAAGACGTAGCGAAATCCGAGACCAAACCAATCTGTCTAATGAGAATGATACGAGAGCGCAGCCAACACACAACTGAAGGCAATGCCGCGGTGCGGCTAATTTTATAATGAGACTGCAAGCACTTATTAGCTGATAAAATGGGTCGCGAAACTCTACAAGACAAAGAGCCCAACTTTTTGATAGCTTCAGTGATGCTAGCGCTCTAAGCGGAAGGCATGTACTAACAGAAGAATGGTTTGAAGTCAACTGAGAAATTACTATTTGTAATGGTGTTACTTCCAAATTTCCCAGTCACTAAACGGGGTAGTGGTTTTTCCAGTACGAATAGGGAAGTCTAATTAAACTAATATCCCACCTCCTGCCAATGTTAACATGTGATGATAAAATCTGTGTGGAATGTGATACGTATGGTTCACAGTAGACGATTCATAATCATATGATCGGAAATCTTTTGACAAGAGAAATGAACAGTGGCCTGATGTGTTAAGTTCAAAAGGAACTGATTATGAGTAAATCCATGTGCTTCCCACGTACTCTCTGATGCTTTGGGCTACTTACGGTTCACTTGACGAGTTTCTTTCCGGATTTCAGTCCCATGTTACTACATTAAAAACTAAACACTGTTCTTAAATTCTTGGAAATTAGTGACTACTTATTCTCACAAACTGCCTTTTGACCTTGACCGTGCTTCTATTCCTTTTGTGAACTTATCATGTTTATCTATTCTGCTTCCCAGGTATCAAAATTTATATATCCTTTACAGATTCTCGTTCTCGACTTTAAGACTTAATCATTCGGCATGTCCGCCTGTGACGTTTTATCTCAACTATCCGCTAGCACATGTTCCAGTACATTTAGGACTAAGCCCTGTACCTTTTCACTTTCGCCTATCACTGCTGCATCATCAGCGAATAGTATTGTGCTAATTTTCTATCTTGATTAACAACTGCAGTCCTCTGATTCACTCACTCCTTTTACAATGAACAAATAAACATGAGCAAAGACAACGAAATTGCGTTCCACCTTTCCTGCATTTTACTTCTTATACTAATCTGTCAGTAGAGACTACTCTAATTTGCTTTGAAGAAAGAAACACGGTTTCCAATTCTCTTTGTTATCAATACCACACTACTAACAAAGGAAAAACATTTGATTTCATCCCACACTTGAAAACGCCTTCTCATATTTGTAGCACCACAGCAAGCTTGGAAACACGACCTCATTTACATTTTTAATGTTCTTCTCCACTCCATATACATAACTGTTTCGCAGTATGTCGGCGGCGATACAGGAAAGAAGAAAATCTGCGTGACGTTCGTTACTCATTGTATTGGACTCTGGAGGCACCATGCGGCCGCCGCTAAAGAGGCGACATTATCAAAAAATGTTCAATGGGTGTGAAATCTTATGGGACTTAACTGCTAAGGTCATCAGTCCCTAAGCTTACACACTACTTAACCTAAATTATCGTAAGGACAAACACACACACCCATGCCCGAGGGAGGACTCGAACCTCCGCCGGGGCCAGCCGCCTGCAGCGCCTGAGACCGCTCTGCTAATCCCGCGCGGCGCGATATTATCGCTTACAGATGTAGCAATGCCGTCTAGCTGCCGTCATGGAGTTCCATTCCCTCCAGCAGGCTTTCAGATTCGTCGAACAGGGATACATCGCTTCACCAACAGTGCTGCACAGAAAATATGAAGTACACAGAAGGGGAGGAGGACACGCAATGAAACTTCACGGGATTCGAAGGTATTTGGTGTTTCAGTGATTACAAAATCGAATCAAATTTACGAAGAACTTCGCAGTAAGTGCCCACCTATGACATTGCACCACCTCTTGCTTGTATGCAAGCACTGATTCGATTGAGAAGGATGTCATGAAGCCGTTTTGTCCTCTTCGAATGCAAGCTGGCCTGTTACTGTTGTAATCAGCCATTGATATCCTGGCGCCGGCCGGAGTGGCCGAGCGGTTCTAGGCGCTTCAGTCTGCGACCGCTACTGTCGCAGGTTCGAATCCTGCCTCGGGCATGGATGTGTGGTGATGCCCTTAGGTTAGTTGGGTTTAAGTAGTTCCAAGTTCTAGGGGACTGATGACCTCAGAAGTTAAGTCCCATAGTGCTTAGAGCCATTTGAACCATTTGAGCCATATCCTGGCGCTAGAGCACACTTGACGTTCGAAATAGTCCCACTCATTTTTTTTTGGTGGCAGATCTGGGAGTTTTACTGGCGCAAGAGTACCTCAACGTGACGCAGACAGTTCGTAGAGACACATAACGTGTGTGAGCGAGCTTTTCCTGCGGAAAAACAACAACATGCTACCGTTGTGTGAGAGGTAACCCATGATGATGCAGGAAGACCGTTATGTGCCGTTGTATCGTCAGAGTTCCCTCAACCACTACCAGCAGAGAGGCTCCCCACACCATGACGACAGGACTAACACCTCTGTGCCTCTCCAAAAGATTGGAAGAGAGGACCTCTTCTCACGTCGCCGCCATACTCGCCCACAATTGTCGTCCGGATTAGTGCAAAAACGTGACACATTGCTCAACACACTGCTATACTATTCGTCAGCAGTTCATGCTTCCTGGTCAAGGCGACAATTCAAACATAACCAGTTGTGTTATTGGAAGCTCCAGTGTTAGGCGCATTATGGAGCCCCTTAGGCTTGGCTCAAATGGCTCTGAGTACTATGGGACTTAACATCTGTGGTCATCTGTCCCCTAGAACTTAGAACTACTTAAACCTAACTAACCTAAGGACATCACACACATCCATGCCCGAGGCAGGATTCGAACCTGCGACCATAGCAGTCGCGCGGTTCCGGACTGAGCGCCTAGAACCGCTAGACCACCGCGGCCGGCGCCCCTTAGGCAGGTAGCGTTCAGGGCTGGGAAGAAAGTCAATGTGCAATCTATATGTCTGCCGGGGGTCTCATCCGAGATGTGGAATACGCCTTGCCTGTGGCTATCGAGGGTGCAGAGTGCAGTCGTCTGCATCTTGTGGCTCACGTCGGCACCACCAATACCTGTCGTATGCGTTATGAGGCGATCCTCAATTCAAACAAGCAGCAGGTAGAGGTGGTGAAGACTGCTGGGCTTGAACGCGGAGTACAAGCAGAGCTCGTAATTTACAGCATCGTTCCCACTGTTGATCGGCAGCATTTGGTTTGGAGCCGAGGGGACGATCTCAGCCAAAGGCTTCGTCGTCTCTGTGACGGTCTTGGCTGCAGATTTCTGGACCTGCGTTATCGTGTGGGGATTTATAGGACTCCCCTTGATAGGTCAGGTGTGCACTACACAAAGGAAGCAGCTACTCGAGTAGCAGAGTATTTATGTAGTACACATGAGGGTTCTTTAGACTAGGCAGTACCCTGAGGTGCTCTGATGAACAGTCGCCAGTCGGTATGCAGCAAGGGAAGTCAAACGGCGGTCAGAATAAAGATACTTCAACTGTCACAATTTTATCAGTAAACTGTCGAAGTATCCGTAATGAAGTTACCGAATTTACTGCCCTCCAGGAAAGTTCTCGCGCCCAGATTATTCTTGGGACTGAGAGCTATCTGAAACCCGAAGTGGAAAGCTCTGAGATATTTAGCGAGTCGTGGAACGCATACTGGAAAGACAGATTACAGGCCGTACGGGGAGTGTTCACTGCAGTTGACAAAAATATTGTCTCTATTGAGGTTGAAGTTGAGTGTGACAGCGAAGTCATCTGGTGGCGTATAGCAGGTGTAGATGAAATCAAGGTAATTTTTTGATGTTTTTACCGTTCACCCGTTTCTGCTGAGACTGTTCTACAGTCATTCAAAGAAATTCTATAGTCAGTAACGCATAAATACCCAGATCATGCAATACTGGTTGGAAGTGACTTTAACCTACCAAATATAGACTGGGATGTCTATGGATTCACTGAGGGGAGTACAGACAGACAGGAATCACGGCAACCTTTGTTGTGATGGCAAATTTCTAGTCTGGCTACTGATGGTCTCGAACGAGTGGTATGGGGGGACACAGAATGTTGCAACGATTCCATTAATTGTTACCGAATGGCAGCACAGATGTGAAGGGTTTACGATATGTTTGGTGGACAATAGGCCGACCTGCCCCTGTGATGGTCAGACGTGGTCGACCAGAAACTTCATGACTCACCTAACATGCAGTCCAAAATCGGGCCACAGTCACATCTCAATGCCCCACAAATCTGGATATTGCAAGCTTCGACCAGCTGGCAAAATGGAGACCCACAATGAGTCCCCTTTCAAACTCTATGAGGTAGTGTTAACACAGTGTCATTCGAGTATGTGGCATTTTCGTGTCCTTCAAAGCGATAGCTCAAGATTTGTCGCTGTTTTCGCCCTTTGCATACCTGGTAAAAACACTAAATATTTACAACACAATGCACCCCCTTAGCTATAAAAGCTGTCAGAGAATCGCAGCTCTAATTATTTACATACTCGGCGACAGTGTGTACATGTACAAAGTTACATGGACTAACCATGTCTTCGAGGTGCTTAAATTTTTTTGCCAGGCAGTGTATATCATTCACTTATGGGACACTGTTCTCACTGGCGTCTGCAAGGCAACATTCTGTAAGTTTTGTATGCTCTTTTGCTGTGAAAGACATGAACCTGGTTTCTATCTGAAGATCGATGATACGCAATCAGCCACAGGTGACCTATTGGACGAGTAGCTGTGACATAAGGACGTCAAGCGTCTAGTGTGTTAACCTCGTTCCCCCGACATAAATCCGGTTAAACGTGCATCGGACACACAACACCAAATGACTGTGGCGTTAACAGCACATTATGGACTACTGGCGTCCTCTTGTGGTCTGTTGTCTGTCATCGGCAGGTGTCTGCACTACAGTCGATTCTCAGTACAGGGAGTCGTCCATGCTTTGTATCCGTGTGGACGCATTACATCCCGTGTCCAGTTTCTCTATGCCACTGATGAAGGGTTTTCACACATGCTCACTGTCATCCAGTTTTCTGGTGCATTTTATACCAATATTACTATTTCATGTCTCACCACACAGCCTGCTCCACATTTAATCCTGTGCTTGGTCTTATTCATGGTAACTTGAAATCCCCTTATCTTATGAACGTGAATATGGCTGTCAAAGACGTCGAAATAAAATTTATTCTATTGTTTCATGGGGAAAAATTCAGCCGGCTGCTGTGGCCGAACGGTTCTAGGTCCTTCAGTCCGGAATCGCGCTGCTGCTACGGTAGCAGGTTCGAATCCTGCTTCGGGCATGGATTTCTGTGATGTCCTTAGGTTAGTTAGGTTTAAGTAGTTCTAAGTCTGGGGGACTGATGACCTCAGATGTTAAGTCTCATAGTGCTTAGAGCCATTTGAACCATTTGGAAACATTCAGCCAGTGTCCTTATTCAGTCGCATGACGTTACCCGAAAGAAGCTGATTTCATGCTGAATTTATAGCTCTGTGTCTGTGAGGCAGTTTATGATAAAAAATATGCTATGCTATGTAATCGAGGTATTTGGACACCCCCAAAACCATGCGCGCTTCGTTTCGTATTAGGTGCATTGTGCTGCCACATACTGCCAGGTACTCCATATCAGCGACCTCAGTAGTCATTATACATCAGGAGAGAGCAGAATGGAGCGCTCCGGGGAACTCACGGACTTCGAACGTGGTCAGGTGATTGGGTGTCACTTGTGCCATACGTCTGTACGCATGATTTCCACACTCCTAAACAGCCCTAGGTCCACTGTTTTCGATGAGACAGTGGAGTGGAAACGTGAAGGGACACGTACAGCACAAAAACTTACAGCCCGACCTCTTCTGTTGACTGACAGAGACTGCCGACAGTTGAAGAAGGTCGTAATGTGTAATAGGCAGCATCTATCCACACCATCACACAGGAACTCCAGACTACATCAGGATCCACTGCAAGTACTATGACAGTTAGGCGGGAGGTGAGAAAACTTGGATTTCAGGGCACACCGTCTGCTCGTAAGCCACACATCACGCCGGTAAATGCCAAACGACGCCTCGCTTGGTGTAAGGAGGGTAAACATTGGACGATTAAACAGTGGAAAAACGTTGTGTGGAGTGACAAATCGCGGTACACAATGTGGTGATCCACATGATCCGACGGCAGGATGTGGATATGGCGAATGCCAGTGAACATCATCTGCCAGCGTGTGTAGTGCCAACAGTAAAATTAGGAGACGGTGGTGTTACGGTATGGTCGTGTTTTTCATGGAGAGCGCTTGCACCCCATGTTGTTTTGCATGGCACTATCACAGCACAGGCCTACACCAATGTATTAAGCACGTTCTTGCTTGCCACGGTTGAAGAGCAATTCGGGGATGGCGATTGCATCTTTCAACACGATCGAACACCTGTTCATAATGCACGGCCTGTGGCGGAGTGTTTACATGACAATAACATCCCTATAAAGGACTGGCCTGCACAGAGTCCTGACCTGGATCCTATAGAACAGCTTTGGGATGCTTTGGAACGCCGACTTCTTGCCAGCACTCCGTGAAGAATGGGCTGCTATTCCCCAAGAAACCTACCAGCACCTGATTGAACGTATGCCTGCGAGAGTGGAAGCTGTCATCAAGGCCAACAGGATACTAAATTTCAACGTTACCGATGGTGGGCGCCACGAACTTGTAAGTCATTTTCATCCTGGAGCCTGGTGTCCGGATACTTTTGATCACAGAGTGTATATTCGCGGGTGGACTATGTCGGTGCACACGTCGGAGTTGCGGAAGAAACGGAGAAAACCACCATGAGGGATAGCTGGCTGCGTAAATGTAACTCAAACTAACGGTAGACGAACGAAATGCGACTGCGGAAAAGACAACAGACCAGGAAAAGAACAATCTAGACGACAACGAGGTGCTATGCAAAGCTGTCTCCACAACGATGACACTAAAACCAAGACAGACAGATCCAAGGTGTGACGAAAGGGAGTAACCGGGTGAAAAGCAAGGTAGTTACTAAGCAATCCTTGAACAGCGAAAATACTTCCACCATTATTATGCACGAACACTGAACTGACTGGCTGTGTGCTGGGCGTGTGCCTATATAGCATCCGCGTGGACGGCTATTGGCCGCCGTACTCACGTGACAAGGCGGTGGCGCTCGCCATGACGGCACAACGCTGCAACGGCTATCAAGTCCATCTCCTCTGGCGGACATCTACTTCCGCGCCGATCGATACCACAGGAGAACATTCAATAAACAATTTATAGCAAAGTATTCCAAAACAGTACACGAAGATGTCTGTTTGCATAAAACGACCTACAACGAAGAAAGTTATAAACACTGCACGTGCGAAGTTTTCAGTTTTACTTAGGTTGTTGTCATTTTTAAAGTTTCTTTGTGCTGTCTCCGTAAATCTGATGTAATAGAGTAATGCACACAGTGTTACTAAAGCGTAATCTTATATCATAGTTTTTCACAGAGACAATAACACTGATAATTTTAAATGAATCCATACTCGTAACGAAGTCGGCTGGTAGTGAGAAAACTTTAGGGAAAAGCAGAAGGTGAAGTCGCATCACGTATTACTCTCAGGACTCACAGCTGAAACGAAAATACCCTTCCCACCTTAACTGGGCTGCCATTATTGAAACAGAACCAATAACTCGGATTGAAAGTAAGCAAAGGAAGTGTGCTATCCTATAATTATTGTCTTAAAGACGGCCACTGCACATTTTGTGCGATATATCAAAAATAACGTAAGTTTTGTAGCGTAACTGTTAACATGTTGGCCGGCCGAAGCGGCCGACCGGTTCTAAGCGCTACAGTCTGGAGCTGCGCGACCGCTACGGTCGCAGGTTCGAATCCTGCCTCGGGCATGGATGTGTGTGATGTCCTTAGGTTAGATAGGTTTAAGTAGTTCTAAGTTCTAGGGGACTGATGACCTCAGAAGTTAAGTCCCATAGTGCTCAGAGCCATTTGAACCATTTGTTAACATGTTGGACTTCTGGGAGTAGTGGGGTTCCAGTTCCGCACGACCATCCCAGTTTAAGTTCTAGGTGGTTTCGCTACATCACATCTACATCTACATAACTACTCTGCAAGTCACAATTAAGTGCAGAGCAGAGCTTGTACGCGAAAATCTCAGTGTTCGTTTTACCCACGTGCTATTCTAGCGTGGAACGTTAGGGATATTGTCTAAAAGTTGTTCATGAAAGAACAGGACTTAACTCATCGCCAAGGACGAGGTAGTTACGAACGGGGCACGCAGTCGTTTCTGTGTTACCCTGATTCCATGTTTCTAGGTTCCCAAAAGGCTTCTCACACCGTTCATCGAACCACTTTTAGACTATATCCGTACCGTTCCACGCTCGACTAGCACGTGGGTGAAACGAACACAGGGATTTTCCCATTCAAGCTCTGATTTCTCTTATTTTGTTACGGTGGTCATTTCTGCCGATGTAGGCGGGAAAAAAATATTTCCGCATTTAGAGGGGAAAGTTGGTGATTGAAGTTTCGTGAAAAGATCTCGCCGCAACGAGAAATGCCTTTATCTCAACAGTTGCCGCAGCAACTCGAGTGACACCCTCTCCCGTTTTTCGCGATAATGCAAAACGAGCTGTCCTTTTTTTAACTTTACGATGTCATCCGTCAATGTTATCTGGTAAGAATCTCGTTTTTTTTTCTACACCTTCTATACCCTCTACAAATAAAACACAGTCTTTAGTTCGCATTACACACTACGAACTGTAATTTTTCCGGCTGGAAAATACGAATTCACTTTACTCCGTGGACACGTGATATGATTAGAAGCGGCTTGTGAGAAACGGCGTGAAAGGCCTTTTGGGAACCTAGAAATATGGAACCGGGGTAACACAGAAACGACTGTGTGTCCCGTTCGTAACTACTTCGTGCTTGGCGATAAGTTAAGTCTTGTTCTTCCATCCTTTTTTTTTAGTAGGCTCTTCAAGAGGAACTCGCATTCATTGCTGGTCTTACAAAGGTATTTCCCCTTCGTGGATTACTTGACTATAGGATATGAGTGTAAATGATGTAATAAAGCTTTTACCAATTATGGATGAGAAACACAGTGACTGTGATGAATATTACTGCAACCAGTCGCCTTTTGTTTTGTTCTTCAATTCTCTTATTATTCCACTACTGGTTTCAAACCCCCTAGCGATTCATCATCAGATGGTACACAGACATTGATTGATTGATTTATAAAATGGAAAGCCCGCATCTCGTGGTCGTGCGGTAGCGTTCTCGCTTCCCACGCCCGGGTACCCGGGTTCGATTCCTACATCTACATCTACATTGATACTCCGCAAGCCACCCAACGGTGTGTGGCGGAGGGCACTTTACGTGCCACTGTCATTACCTCCCTTTCCTGTTCCAGTCGCGTATGGTTCGCGGGAAGAACGACTGTCTGAAAGCCTCCGTGCGCGCTCTAATCTCTCTAATTTTACATTCGTGATCTCCTCGGGAGGTATAAGTAGGGGGAAGCAATATATTCGATACCTCATCCAGAAACGCACCCTCTCGAAACCTGGCGAGCAAGCTACACCGCGATGCAGAGCGCCTCTCTTGCAGAGTCTGCCACTTGAGTTTATTAAACATCTCCGTAACGCTATCACGGTTACCAAATAACCCGGTGACGAAACGCGCCGCTCTTCTTTGGATCTGCTCTATCTCCTCCGTCAACCCGACCTGGTACGGATCCCACACTGATGAGCAATACTCAAGTATAGGTCGAACGAGTGTTTTGTAAGCCACCTCCTTTGTTGATGGACTACATTTTCTAAGCACTCTCCCAATGAATCTCAACCTGGTACCCGCCTTACCAACAATTAATTTTATATGATCATTACACTTCAAATCGTTCCGTACGCACACTCCCAGATATTTTACAGAAGTAACTGCTACCAGTGTTTGTCCCGCTATCATATAATCGTACAATAAAGGATCCTTCTTTCTATGTATTCGCAATACATTACATTTGTCTATGTTAAGGGTCAGTTGCCACTCCCTGCACCAAGTGCCTATCCGCTGCAGATCTTCCTGTATTTCGCTACAATTTTCTAATGCAGCAACTTCTCTGTATACTACAGCATCATCCGCGAAAAGCCGCATGGAACTTCCGACACTATCTACTAAGTCATTTATATATATTGTGAAAAGCAATGGTCCCATAACACTCCCCTGTGGCACGCCAGAGGTTACTTTAACGTCTGTAGACGTCTCTCCATTGATAACAACATGCTGTGTTCTGTTTGCTAAAAACTCTTCAATCCAGCCACACAGCTGGTCTGATATTCCGTAGGCTCTTACTTTGTTTATCAGGCGACAGTGCGGAACTGTATCGAACGCCTTCCGGAAGTCAAGAAAAATAGCATCTACCTGGGAGCCTGTATCTAATATTTTCTGGGTCTCATGAACAAATAAGGCGAGTTGGGTCTCACACGATCGCTGTTTCCGGAATCCATGTTGATTCCTACATAGTAGATTCTGGGTTTCCAGAAATGACATGATACGCGAGCAAAAAACATGTTCTAAAATTCTACAAGAGATCGACGTAAGAGATATAGGTCTATAGTTTTCCGCATCTGCTCGACGACCCTTCTTGAAGACTGGGACTATCTGTGCTCTTTTCCAATCATTTGGAACCCTCCGTTCCTCTAGAGACTTGCGGTACACGGCTGTTAGAAGGGGGGCAAGTTCTTTCGCGTACTCTGTGTAGAATCGAATTGGTATCCCGTCAGGTCCAGTGGACTTTCCTCTATTGAGTGATTCCAGTTGCTTTTCTATTCCTTGGACACTTATTTCGATGTCAGCCATTTTTTCGTTTGTGCGAGGATTTAGAGAAGGAACTGCAGTGCGGTCTTCCTCTGTGAAACAGCTTTGGAAAAAGGTGTTTAGTATTTCAGCTTTACGCGTGTCATCCTCTGTTTCAATGCCATCATCATCCCGTAGTGTCTGGATATGCTGTTTCGAGCCACTTACTGATTTAACGTAAGACCAGAACTTCCTAGGATTTTCTGTCAAGTCGGTACTTAGAATTTTACTTTCGAATTCAATGAACGCTTCACGCATAGCCCTCCTTACGCTAACTTTGACATCGTTTAGCTTCTGTTTGTCTGAGAGGTTTTGGCTGCGTTTAAACTTGGAGTGGCGGGGTCAGGGATTTTCTCTGCCTCGTGATGGCTGGGTGTTGTGTGCTGTCCTTAGGTTAGTTAGGTTTAAGTAGTTCTAAGTTCTAGGGGACTTATGACCACAGCAGTTGAGTTCCATAGTGCTCAGAGCCATTTGAACCATTTTTTTATAAAATGGAAAACAGAAATTAAAACTTCGCTTTCATTTACCGGCAGCTGAGACCTTTCCCAAGCAATGTTTCTCAAGGATTACTCATCTTTTCCTTACCTAATTCGAGCCTGTAACCTTAAGTCTGAGTCTGTAAGAGTCGAGGGGCATCAAAGGGAAGCAGTGGTTGGGAAGGGAGTGAGACAGGGTTGTAGCCTCTCCTCGATGTTATTCAATCTATATATCGAGCAAGCAGTAATGGAAGCAAAAGAAAAGTTCGGAGTAGGTATTAAAATCCATGGAGAAGAAATAAAAACTTTGAGGTTCGCCGATGACATTGTAATTCTGTCAGAGACAGCAAAGGACTTGGAAGAGCAGTTGAACGGAATGGACAGTGTCTTGAAAGAAGGGTATAAGATGAACATAAACAAAATCAAAACGAGGATAATGGAATGTAATCGAATTAAGTCGGGTGGTGCTGAGGGAATTAGAGTAGGAAATGAGACACTTAAAGTAGTAAAGGAGTTTTGCTATTTGGGGAGCAAAATAACTGATGATGGTCGAAGTAGAGAGGATATAAAACGTAGAGTGGCAATGGCAAGGAAAGCGTTTCTGAGGAAGAGAAAGTTATTAACATCGAGTATAGATTTAAGTGTCAGGAAGTCGTTCCTGAAAGTATTTGTATGGAGTGTAGCCATGTATGGAAGTGAAACATGGACGATAAATAGCTTAGACAAGAAGAGAATAGAAGCTTTCGAAATGTGCTACTACAGAAAAATGCTGAAGATTAGATGGGTAGATCACATAACTAATGAGGAGGTATTGAATAGTACTGGGGAGAAGAGTAGTTTGTGACACAACTTGACTAGAAGAAGGGATCGGTTGGTAGGACATATTCTGAGGCATCAAGGGATCACCAATTTAGTACTGGAGGGCAGGGTGGAGGGTAAAAATCGTAGAGGGAGACCAAGAGATGAATACACTAAGCAGATTCAGAAGGATGTAGACTGCAGTAGGTGCTGGGAGATGAAGAAGCTTGCACAGGATAGAGTAGCATGGAGAGCTGCATCAAACCAGTCTCAGGACTGAAGACCACAACAACAACAACCTAAAGCAAACAAAACTTACTCTAGTGATGATTCACATTCATTGCCCGTACAGCTTGGCAGTACGAACTATCGGTAATACACATCGGGATCAACGTATCTATTTACAGTTTGCCCCGGTTTATATAATTTGATATTAAAACTTTTTTTGCGTGTTCCTGCAGCCACTTGAAACAGACATATTGTTCAGTTAACTCCCCATCTTTCCGGCCACTTTGACTCTATGGAAAATTCATATGCTGTGTTTACGAGAAATAGAAAGAACCTTCCATTGGACACGAGAGCTCAGCTGTGGCTTATCTGTTGGCTTTTGTTCGCCAGGATAAATAAGTCAGCGTGACCTCAGCCTGCTTCATAATGCAACAGCGACGCACTTTACTGAGTCAACAGCTACGAAAAAGATGTCTCCCGTCGATATGCAAACCAGCTTCCTTTCTTAGACGTGAATGGAGCCACATTTTCGACTATCCAGCTTTAGCTGTGAGTTGATGGGACAGCGTGGGGTCTTAAAACGAAAGATTTGAGCGTGCTCCGTTGTAACGCTGGTGCGGCGTCCGTACTATGCCGTGATATATACAGCCGCGCCGTTGATTTACAGCACTGCGAATAATGAGACTGTCACAGGGGCCCGCAGTATAGCAGAAGTAACAGTCTGCTTTTATAGCAGCACGAGCGCAACACAACAGAAATCGCCCATAGGAAGAGCGAACCATAAGCCTGAGATGCGACTCTTGTCTTCGTTCCGAGAGCTGACGTTTTACTGGAGTGCGTACGAATATGCCATACTTTCAAAAGTCCTCGCACTAAAGAATTATATATTCTTTAAATTTGCGTAATGTCCTCACCAAGTTTTTCAAAACCGTTTTCAAAGAAGTGTGACAATATTAATAATGCTAGAAGGTGCGTACAAAATATACGGATATTTAAACATTTTGTATTTGAAGATTTATCAGACACGAATCTTTGTGCTGACGAACAAAGAACTTCGTAATGTAAGCTGATCTGAAGTTTATTTCATATATGAATCACTGAAGCTCCAAAATACAGTCTAAGACAAAAAAACCGACGTAATTGGCCACAAATTGATATTCATACAGGCATCGATGGAAAATACCGAATTGTAAACTTCGTCAGCCGATGGATGAATGTGTGATGCTGCACCACAATTTCACAGCGGAGCTGGCAAGGGTAGTAAACAGGGGACAGGTCAATACCAGGGCATAAAGTCTTTGCTAATTTCATTACTTGCACTCACTTGAACAGTAGCTATGCCGCGCGGACAGTCGCATGAATAATACAGAGGGGTCCACAAAAATGTATCCACTGTTCAAAAGTCCATAACTTGCAAACTAATTGACGGAGTTGTCTCATTTTTGGTGAAGGTGTAGCTTCAAGTCCAACAAACAGATATCACTGTAGGTGTTCGAAATGGTCACCATCAGCATCCGCACACAAACGATGCCGCCGAACTGCAGCACGAACTACTGACTGCAACGTGTTCAGTTGAATATTTGCACATGAATGTACTACGGTCGCAGGTTCGAATCCTGCCTCGGGCATGGATGTGTGTGATGTCCTTAGGATAGTTAGGTTTAAGTAGTTCTTAGTTCTAGGGGACTTATGACCACAGCAGTTGAGTCCCATAGTGCTCAGAGCCATTTGAACCATTTGAACCACATGAATGTACGATGGATTCTCGAAGTTCATCCAATGTGCGTGGCTTTTGTCGATAAACGAGGTTCTGTAGTGTTCCTCACAGGCAAAAGTCCAGAGGAGTTAGGTCTGGGGAACGTGGTGGATACTCCACAGCACATCTACAGCCTATTCATCTTCCTGGTAGATTTTCGTCGAGATACGCCCTAACACGATTTTGATAGTGGGCTGGGGCACCATCTTCTTGAAAGTAAACTCTTCCGTCGACATTCAAATCTCGGATGGCAGGTAAAATGGATGTCTGAAGCTTCTGAAGGTACACTTCACCGGTAACTGTGCCGTCAAAGAAGAATAGCCCAATCAAGTCCCGGTAAGACAACCCACACCACACATTTACTCCTGGAAAATTCACGGCTTTGTCTACATGCTCGTTCGGATTTTCAGCGGCGCAGTAGATGCAATTGTGGCGATTTACTGTACCATTGAGTTTGAACTGTGCCTCATCAGACCACACAATCATCTCTGCAAACTCTTCATCGTTGCGCACCATGTTAGTAAACCACTCGCAGTACTCCATTCTACGACCTGGGTCGTCCTCGTTCATTGCGTGTAGCAGTCGTGGGATGTAGCACTTCCACTTTGCTGTCTTCAAAATTTGCCGATTACTTGAGCGACTCACTCCAGTTTCATGGGCACACTGTCTCACAGACTCCTGAGCGAGTGAATTGTTGTAACACACGACGGGAGTTAGCTGGTCTTGTTAGTGTTACAGGTCGTCCAGATCGTTGTTTGTGTACATCTTTAACTCAGCCTTCGGCTTCAAATTTGTCTCGAATGCGACGAATCGTTAAACGTGTCGGTGGCTCTGTTTGATACTCATTTCGCCATTGCCGTTGAACCTCATTAATGTTTTCGTACTTAAAATACCACTTCAAAACCGACTTCCTTTCATCGAATGTAAGCCTTGCGCCAGCCATGTTTACTCGAGTAACTAGGTGCAACTAAGAACAAAACACTGACTATCTAGCGACTGTCATCTTACAAAACAAAACAACATTTTTTGGACCCCTCTGTATGTGCAGATGTCAACATTTTGGAGAGGACGCGTTGCTGGGCTCAAAGAAACCAGATGGAGGATTCAGGGAATCGCTGGACATTTGGGTATGAGGGATGCCACTATTCGGCAATATTGACCGGAATGGGTGAACCATGCCCGAACACAGCGTCAAGAAGAAAGCGGCCGACTTAGACGACAGAACGTGAGGAAATCGTCAGAGAGGCACTCACAGCCTCCGATTCATCATTATCATTGATCCGACGTGCGACTGGTGCTTCAGTGACCACAAGGACCATTAACAGTTGGATCACAAAAAGGGGGCTGAGCCGACTTCCATTGACCTACACCTACAGCAGCAAATCCGTTTGCAGTGGTGCCGCGCACATTCAGCCTGGACTCTCATTGAATGAAGCAGAGTTGTCTTCACTGTTGAATCCCGATGACCAGCAGAGATGTGTCGCCGGCCGGAGTGGCCGTGCGGTTCTGGGCGCTACAGTCTGGAACCGGGCTACCACTACGGTCGCAGCTTCGAATCCTGCCTCGGGCATGTATGTGTGTGATGTCTTTAGGTTAGTTAGGTTTAATTAGTTCTAAGTTCTAGGCGACTGATGACCTCAGAAGTTAAGTCGCATAGTGCTCAGAGCCATTTGAATCATTTTTGAAGAGATGTGCCCGGAGACGCCCAGGACAGCTGTGGGATACCATTCCACTGTCGCCCGCCACTCTGCCCGAAAACCAAGAGTAATGGTCTGATGTGCAATTTCATTCACAGCAGGACTTCTTTGGTTGTTATCTGCGGCATTCTTACAGCAGAGCGTTACGTCGACGATATTCTAAGCCCCGTTTTGTTACCCTTCATGGAAAGCCAACCTGGGCTTACATTTCAGCAAGGTAATGCCCGTCCGCACACGGCAAGAGTATCAAAAATGTTCAAATGTGTGTAAAATCTTATGGGACTTAACTGCTAAGGTCATCAGTCCTTAAGCCTACACACTACTTAACCTAAATTATCCTATGCAAAAATACACACACCCATGCCCGAGGGAGGACTCGAACCTCCGCCGGGACCAACCGCACAATCCATTACTGCAGCGCCTGGAAAGACTATCTAATGGTTTCCTTCGTGCATGCCAAACACTACCTTGGCTAGCAAGGTCTCCGGCTCTCTCCCCAGTTAAGAACGTCTGGAGCATTATGTGCATGGGCCTGCAACCAACTCGGAATTTTTACGATTCCAGCTGGACGGAATTTGGCACCATGTCCAGAAGGACATCCAACAACTCTGTACATCACATCAACCGATTCCCATTCGTTTCGCCGGCCGCTGTGGCCGAGCGGTTCTAGGTGCTTCAGTCTGCAACCGCGTGACCGCTACGGTCGCAGGTTCGAATCCTGCCTCGGGCATGGATGTGTGTGATGTCCTTAGGTTAGTTTGGTTTAAGTAGTTCTAAGTTCTAGGGGACTGATGACCTCAGATGTTAAGTCCCATAGTGCTCAGAGCCATTTGATCCAGCCATCCCATTCGTTTCGGATAGTTCCTTCGCGGTTTTCCCTTTTTTTCTTTTTTTTTTTAGGGTATATGAAGTACTGTCAATTGATGAAAGGAGAAAATATAAAAATACAGTTAATGAGGAAGGCGAAAATGAATACGTCTCAAAAACGAGATCGACAGGAATTGCAAAATGGCTAAGCAGGAATGGCTAGAGGACAAATGTAAGGATGTAGAAGCTTATATCACTAGGGGTAAGACAGATGCCACTTACGGGAGAATTAAAGAGACCTTTCGAGAAAAGAGAACCACCTGTATGAATATCAAGATCTCAGATGGAAAACCAGTCCTAAGCGAAGGAGTGAAAGCCAAAAGGTGGAAGGAGTATACAGAGGGTATGTACGAGGGCGACGTTCTTGACGGCAATTTTGTGGAAATGGAAGAGGATGTGGATGAAGGTGAAATGGGAGAGATGATACTGCGTGAGGAATTTGACAGAACATTGAAAGACCTAAGTCGAAACAAGATCCCAGGAGTAGACAACATTTCGTTGGAACTACTGATAGCCTTCGGAGAGGTAGCCATGACAAAAGTCTTCTACATGGTGAGCAAGATGTATGAGACAAGCTAAAAACCCTCAGACTTCAAGATGAATATAATAATTCCAATCCCAAAGAAAGCAGGTGTTGACAGACGTGAAAATTACCGAACTATCAGTTTAATAACTCACTGTTGCAAAATACTAACACGAATTCAGTACGGACGAATGGAAAAACTGGTAAAAGCCGACCTCGGGGAAGATCAGTTCGGATTTCTTAGAAACACGCGAGGCAATACTGACCCTGCGACTTATCTTAGAAGATTGATTAAGGGAAAATAAACCAACGTTTATAGCATTTGTAGACTTAGACAAAACTTTTGACAATGTTGGTTGGAATACTCTCTTTCGACTTCTGAAGATGGCAGGGGTAAAACACAGGGAGCAAATGGCTATTTACAATTTGTACAGAAACCAGATGGCAGTTATAAGAGTCGAGGGGCACGAAAGGAAAGCAGTGGCAGAGAAGGGAGTGAGACAGGGTTGTGGCTTATCCCAGATATTATTCAATCTGTATATCGAGGAAGCAGTAAAGGAAACAAAAGAAAAATTTGGAGTAGGAATTAAAATCCATAGAAAAGAAATAAAAGCCTTGAATGAAATGAGAGTTAAATCGACACCCTAGCTGCAAACAGGCGTTGATATACATCATTGGGGACATGTTGAAAATTGAAAATGTGTGTCCGGACCGGGACTCGAACCCGGAATCTCCTGCTTACGTGGCAGATGCTCTCAACAAGTCCACGCCACTACATTCGTAGTGCGACTAATAGATGTTTGCCCATCACATTCATTACTCGTGGCAGCAGATTAATCTTTCGGGAACAGATACTACCTACATATATAGTTAAAATATGGCTACCCGGCCATTGACCTTCTTGTGCGAACGCACTCGTTATGCCCCATATCGTACGGGACTTGGTAGATTAATCTGCCAAGAGTAATGAGTGTGATGGGCAAACATCTATTAGGCGCACTACTAATGTGTGGATATGAGAATGTGGGTCTCACGGGGAGCGTTCAAGGGATAAGTCCCTGCAGGTGGAGTTTCCTCTGTGCCCCAGGTGGCTCAGATGTATAGAGCGTCTGCACTGTAAAGAGAAGATCACGGGTTCGAGTCCCGGTCGGGGTATGCATTTTAAATATCTCCCCAATGATGTATATCAACGCCTGTTTCCAGCTAGGGTGTCGATTTAATTATCATTTCATTCTAGAGAAGCTGCACGGCCACCAATTGTATCTGTTCTTTCGGGAACAGATACTACCTACTTATGTAGTTAAAAACCTTAAGGTTTACCGATGACATTGTAAATCTGTCAGAGACAGCAAAGGACTTGGAAGAGCAGTTGAACGGAATGGACAACGTCTTGAAAGGAGGCTACAAGACGAACATCAACAGAAGCAAAGCGGGGATGATGGGATGTAATCTAATTAAATCAGGTAATGCAGAGGGAATTAGATTGGGAAATGAGACACTTACAGTAGTAAATGAGTTTTGGTACTTGGGCAGCAAAATAACTAATAATGGTCGAAGTAGAGAGGATGTAAAATGTAGCGATAGCAAGGAAAGCGTTTCTGAGGAAAAAAAATTGCTAACATCGAGTATTGATTTAAGTGTCAGAAAGCCTGTTTTGAAAGTATTTGTTTGGAGTGTAGCCAGTTATGCAAGTGACGATAAACAGTTTAGACATGAAGAGAATAGAAGCTTTTGAAATGTGACACTGAACAGAATTGGAGATAAGAGGAATTTGTGACACACCTTGACTAGAAGAAGGGATAGGTTGGTAGGACAAGTTCTGAGGCAAAGAAATCACGAATTTAGTACTGGAGGAGGAGGAGGAGATTAGTGTTTCACGTACCGTCGACGACAAGGTCATTAGAGACGGAGCACAAGCTCGGATTTGGGAAAGGTGGAGAAGGAAATCAGCCGTGCCCTTCCATAGGAACCATCCTGGCATTTGCCTGAAACGATTTAGGGATATCACGGAAATCTAAATCAGGATGGGCTGAGACGGGTTTGGATCGTCGTCCTCCTGCATGCGAGTCCAGTGTGGTAACCTCTGCGACACCTCGCTCGGTAATTTAGCATTGGAGGGAAGCGTGGTGGATAAAAATCGTTGAGAGAGACCAAAACATGAATACACTACGCAGACTCAGAAGGATGTAGGTTGCAGTAGTTGCTCGGAAATGAAGAGGCTTGCAAAGGATAGAGTAGTATGGAGAGCTGAATCAAACTAGTCTTCGGGTTGAAGACCACAACAACAACAACATGAAATACTTAGTGGATAAGTCGGAAGGTCCATGAGGGTTTTCGCGCATGATGTTGTTATGTACAGAGAAGTTATTACGCTAGATAATGACGCTAGATAATGACATTGGAAGACCCGCAGGGGTTCGATGCTTGATGCATGGATTGGCTGTTGACCCTCATCGTAAACATATGTAACGTATTGCGCCTAAATAGGCAGAAACACACATTATTCTATGATCACACGATTCCAGAACAATTACTGGAAGCACTCGCATCCATAAAATACCTAGGAGTAGAATACTGTGATGTGATATGTTGTTGCCTGAGAATAACATGTTCAAATGGCTCTGAGCACTATGGGACTTAACTACTGTGGTCATCAGTCCCCTAGAACTTAGAACTACTTAAACCTAACCTAAACTAAGGACATCACACACATCCATGCCCGAGGCAGGAGTCGAACCTGTGACCGTAGCGGTCGCGCGGTTCCAGACTGAAGAGCCTACAACCGCTCGGCCACACCGGCTGGCCGATAACATGTTCATTTCGTCCTCATAAGCCGATCAAAAATGTTTGTGTAAAAACGTTGTTGATGTAGTATACAAGTAGAGAACGTCTTACTGTGTGCACTTTGGTATGATACATGTGCCGACGTGATGAGAGACGCTTGAACACAGGACATCGGCAAAGCGTGACGACGATCGGGAATCCCCACCTGCTGTGGCGGTGTCGCTTATACTCTGACGCCGCTTCTCGTTGGTGTTTTGGAAGGCACAGAACAAAAAGCGTTGCCGACGATGACAACGCTCGAAAAGAGCTTATAAACTTAAGAGAAATGTCAATTCAGTTATCTTGTTCGATTCTGAGAATCTATTCGGAGATGTTGTCCTGATCTACGAATTTACAAGATATCTGTACACCCACTGTGGTAACTGTTGATATATATTGAAGACGAAACACCAAAGAGTTATTGAAAGACGTTTACGTCATTTAGTAGCTCAAATAGTTCTAAGCTCTGTTCCAGCCCTCGACTGTCTGCGGAAGGTGAAGAAGTCACAGAGCGAGAACTGGAAGCACTGCATAGCAGGTCCACGACATCAAAAAACTTCAAGTAAGGTGACCGTACAAGGAAATAATTAAGGTAAAGGGTATCACTGATAGCATAAGGATGACGTCTTCTTGGTCCAGTTCAGCTACAGAACAGTGACGTTACATTCCATTTTGGCGACCATAAGAGTAACGGTCACCAAAATGGAATGTGACGTGGCAATTCTGTAGTTGGACTGGGCCAGTAAGACCTGAAACTCGATACTCTTTACTTAAATTATTTTCTTGTACAGTCTCTTTACATGAATTAAGCACCACCGAGGTTAGGAGAATAAATATATAATAAGTTTATTTTTGTTCTTCCGTTATGTTGTACACTTGCTCTAAGTACCGAGTGGTTATAATTAAAGTGCAGATCCTCACGGTGGTCCAGTACGGGCTGTAGTTATCCTATGGCAAACTTGTTACATATGCTAATGTGTCAATGCGGGACCGATTTACGTCGGAAAAATTACACTCCTGGCCATTAAAATTGCTACACCAAGAAGAAAAAAATGGTTCAAATGGCTCTGAGCACTATGGGACTTAACATCTGTGGTCATCAGTCCCCTAGAACTTAGAACTACTTAAACCTAACTAACCTAAGGACGTCACACACATCCCTACCCAAGGCAGGATTCGAACCTGCGACCGTAGCGGTCACGCGGTTCCAGACTGAAGCGTCGAGAACCGCACGGCCATACCGGCCGGCTCAAGAAGAAATGTAGATGATAAACGGTTATTCATTAGACAATTATATTATACTAGAACCGACATGTGATTACATTTTCACGCTATTTGAGTGCATAGATCCTGAGAAATCAGTACCCAGAACAACCACCTCTCACCGTGATAACGGCCTTGATACGCCTGGGCATTGAGTCAAACAGAGCTTGGATGGCGTGTACAGGTACAGCTGTCCATGCAGCTTCAACACGATACCACAGTTCATCAAGAGTAGTGACTGGCGTACTGTGACAAGCCAGTTGCTCGGCCACCATTGACCAGATGTTTTCAATTGGGGGGAGATCTGGAGAATGTGCTGGCCAGGGCAGCAGTCGAACATTTTCTGTATCCAGAAAGGCCCGTACAGGACCTGCAACATGCGGTCGTGCATTATCCTGCTGAAGTGTAGGGTTTCGCAGGGATCGAATGAAGGTTAGAGGCACGGGTCGTAACACATCTGAAATGTAACGTCCACTGTTCAAAGTGCCGTCAATGCGAAGAAGAGGTGACCGAGACGTTTAACCAATGGCACCACCCCATACCATCACGCCGGGTGATACGCCAGTATGGCGATGACGAATACACGCTTCCAATGTGCGTTCACCGCGATGTCGTCAAACAGGGATGCGACCATCATGATGCTGTAAACAGAACCTGGATTCATCCGAAAAAATGACGTTTTGCCATTCGTGCACCCAGGTTCGTCGTTAAGTACATCATCGCAGGCGCTCCTGTGTGTGACGCAGCGTCAAGGGTAACCGCAGCCATGGTCTCCGAGCTGATATTCCTTGCTGCTGCAAACGTCGTCGTACTGTTCGTGCTGATGGTTGTTGTCTTGCAAACGTCCCCATCTGTTGACTCAGAGATCGAGACGTGGCTGCACGATCCCTTACATCCATGAGGATCAGATGCCTGTCATCTCGACTGCTAGTGATACGAGGCCGTTGGGATCCAGCACGGTGTTCCGTATTACCCCCCTGAACCCGCCGATTCCATATTCTGTTAACAGTCATTGGATCTCGACCAACGTGAGCAGCAATGTCGCGATACGATAAACCGCAATCGCGATAGGCTACAATCCGACCTTTATCAAAGTCGGAAACGTCTCCTCCTTACACGAGGCATCACAACAACGTTTCACCAGGCAACGCCGGTCAACTGCTGTTTGTGTATGAGAAATCGGTTGGAAACTTTCCTCATGTCAGCACGTTGTAGGTGTCGCCACCGGCACCAACGTTGTGTGAATGTTCTGAAAAGCTAATCATTTGCATATCACAGCATCTTCTTCTTGTCGGTTAAATTTCGCGTCTGTAGGACGCCATCTTCGTGGTGTAGCAATTTTAATGGCCACTAGTGTAGTTCCAGTTTTGGCCATCAGGTAAAAATCTGCTGCTGTACACTGTGTGACGGTATGACATCCACACTGTCATCTGAGAAACCATAACGTGAGTGAACACCATGGCTATCGAGAAGAGATACCGTGCGCTGTTAGTGAAACCGATTTATGTGATGATGATGTTTCATTTGTGAGGCGCTCAACTGCATGGTCATCAGCGCCCGTACGAAGTCCCAATGTTTTCACAGTCCAATCTAGACACTGTCACGAATGATGAAGATGATGATGAAATGATGAGAACAACACAAACACCCAGTCCTATGGCAGAGAAAATCGCCAACCCGGCCGGGAATCGAACGTGGGACCCCGTTATCCAGAGGTAGCTACGCTAGCCACTAGACCACGAGCTGCGGACATCAATTTAAGTGAACAGCAGCAATTACAGTGCTCAATTGGGTGGGTATCGATAACTGAAAGGTCTGAGGAGATGTCCGATATAACTGAATGGTTTAAAGAAGATGACAATGAAATTCAAAAACATGAGTGGGCTTGGTGTGGCACCTGGAAGAGGAGGGTGTCCCATCCTGGTGGAAGTTATTAATGAGGTTGCTGTTGCTGTAACCGACTATGCAGGGCATGTCCTGGGCAGGGCTACTCCTAATGCAGTGTCACGAGAATTGTCTATCCCGTACACATTAAGAAGAGTTTTGCAGTCTATTTTACACTGGTACTCGTACAAGACTCAGACAGTGATGCAACTGAAACCACAGTATCCGCAGCAAAGTTCTGAATTCGCTCTTCGGTTTCTGGCACGGATCGAAGAAGATGACATGTGGCGGGGTTTCTGTCGAGTGACGAAGCACATTTTTCATTACAGGGTGCAGTGAAATACACAGAACTGACGAGTCTGATGCTCTGTCAAACCGCCTGTTGCTCACGAGGAGCCACTGTGCTCGCAGTATGTGAGTGTGCGATGTGTATTCACAGTCACCTTTATTCTCGGTCCGCTCTTCTTTGAAGAGAATAGATCCAGAGAGACTTATACGTGTATTGTGACGTCTGCACGTTATCGAGGCTTCCGTGTACAGCATGTGATACCCTCTTTGGAAGAGCACAGCTGTGTGGAAACCACTATTTTCGTGCAAGATGGGACAACACCTCATGTCGATCGCCCAGTGAACGATCTGCTTAATGCAACTTCCCGAGAATGTTTTTTGTCCAGAATTTTTCCAGACACGTCACCTGCAAGATCACCTGATCTCAATCCATGTGACTTTTGGCTGTAGGATTACACAAAAGATCGTGTTTATCAGGGAAACGCTCGGTCTCTACCTGATATGAAGGCCGATACGAACGAGTAGTTCAGGTTCTACAAGAACTTCTGCCAACAACTGTTGATCGCGTCGTTTTACCGATGCAGCATCTCTCCGAAGTCTCTAGTAGTCATATTGAACGAAGCGGCGGTTGATAATAAAATCGACATTATGCCTTTCCAGTTTGTCTGACCTTTTCTGCCCACGTCCCGCCACTAATCCATTATGTATGGAAATACACTCCTGGAAATTGAAATAAGAACACCGTGAATTCATTGTCCCAGGAAGGGGAAACTTTATTGACACATTCCTGGGGTCAGATACATCACATGATCACACTGACAGAACCACAGGTACATAGACACAGGCAACAGAGCATGCACAATGTCGGCACTAGTACAGTGTATATCCACCTTTCGCAGCAATGCAGACTGCTATTCTCCCATGGAGACGATCGTAGAGATGCTGGATGTAGTCCTGTGGAACGGCTTGCCATGCCATTTCCACCTGGCGCCTCAGTTGGACCAGCGTTCGTGCTGGACGTGCAGACCGCGTGAGACGACGCTTCATCCAGTCCCAAACATGCTCAATGGGGGACAGATCCGGAGATCTTGCTGGCCAGGGTAGTTGACTTACACCTTCTAGAGCACGCTGGGTGGTACGGGATACATGCGGACGTGCATTGTCCTGTTGGAACAGCAAGTTCCCTTGCCGGTCTAGGAATGGTAGAACGATGGGTTCGATGACGGTTTGGATGTACCGTGCACTATTCAGTGTCCCCTCGACGATCACCAGTGGTGTACGGCCAGTGTAGGAGATCGCTCCCCACACCATGATGCCGGGTGTTGGCCCTGTGTGCCTCGGTCGTATGCAGTCCTGATTGTGGCGCTCACCTGCACGGCGCCAAACACGCATACGACCATCATTGGCACCAAGGCAGAAGCGACTCTCATCGCTGAAGACGACACGTCTCCATTCGTCCCTCCATTCACGCCTGTCGCGACACCACTGGAGGCGGGCTGCACGATGTTGGGGCGTGAGCGGAAGACGGCCTAACGGTGTGCGGGACTGTAGCCCAGCTTCATGGAGACGGTTGCAAATGGTCCTCGCCGATACCCCAGGAGCAACAGTGTCGCTAATTTGCTGGGAAGTGGCGGTGCGGTCCCCTACGGCACTGCGTAGGATCCTACGGTCTTGGCGTGCATCCGTGCGTCGCTGCGGTCCGGTCCCAGGTCGACGGGCACGTGCACCTTCCGCCGACCACTGGCGACAACATCGATGTACTGTGGAGTCCTCACGCCCCACGTGTTGAGCAATTCGGCGGTACGTCCAGCCGGCCTCCCGCATGCCCACTATACGCCCTCGCTCAAAGTCCGTCAACTGCACATACGGTTCACGTCCACGCTGTCGCGGCATGCTACCAGTGTTAAAGACTGCGATGGAGCTCCGTATGCCACGGCAAACTGGCTGACACTGACGGCGGCGGTGCACAAATGCTGCGCAGCTAGCGCCATTCGACGGCCAACACCGCGGTTCCTGGTGTGTCCGCTGTGCCGTGCGTGTGATCATTGCTTGTACAGCCCTCTCGCAGTGTCCGGAGCAAGTATGGTGGGTCTGACACACCGGTGTCAATGTGTTCTTTTTTCCATTTCCAGGAGTGTATTTCAATACGTCTGTCTTGTATCTACAGCGCTTGGTGGTCAAAATTGGGACTAATTTTTTCTTTCTGTGTGAATCGGTTCCATATGAACGCATTACAATAACTACCAAGTATTGCCGCCTTACGGTGACTACAGCCCACACCGGATCTGTGTAATTAGCTGCACTTCAATCACAACCAACCGGTACATACTTCATGAGCCATGGCAGGCTCGCGTTGATGCCGTTTGTTCTTTGGCATTTTGTCACAATCGAGGGGCGTCTTATTTCTCCCTCAGTTACTACCATAACGAGTTGCTGACTTGCCTCTATCAGTGGCAGCAGCAGCGCTTATCAATACTAGTACTGTTGTACCATCTTTGGTGTGACCACTTTATTTCTGTGTGGTGGTGTGTGTGGCGGGGGGTCGGCTGGGACAGGGCAGCGAGGAAGTCTCCGCGGCGTGAAGGTCAGGCCGGGACCATTGGCAGCGTACATGCACAGTCGGATTGTGAGGTGCTAGCTGCGAGAGCTACAATGTTCGTTGCCCACCGAACCTGGACACGGAAGTTGAGTGATCAGTCAACCTGTTCTGAAACCTCAACTGCTGTGACATCTCTGCGTTCATTGCCAGTTGTTGCTTCCTTGGCCGTTCTGGCTAGCAGCAATGTATGGTGTGTTGGAGTCGGCAAAATTTTACAGCCCTCTTCCTTTATGGTCTTTAACTATTAAATTGGTTGTTACTTATCAGTGAAGTGCACCAACCTTGTGGCCATTAACGCCCCATTTACCTGCCCTGGTCGTTAGCATAGATTTCCGGCAGTGTGTTTTTCCTCGCCGTGTTGATGCTCGGGGTCAGGCATTTTCTCTGCCTCGTGATGACTGGGTGTTGTGTGATGTCCTTAGATTAGTTAGGTTTAAGTAGTTCTAAGTTCTAGGGGACTGATGACCATAGATGTTAAGTCCCATAGTGCTCAGAGCCATTTGAATCATTTGTTGATGCTGTCCGGCACGGTGTGTAGTTCGACAGCCTGTTAGGTGTTTATTCATATAATTTTCTTAGAGTGGTTATTGTGCCTTGGCTGGTTTTAGACGCCAATTTTGAAGACGTAGTGCTGCTGATATCTTCGTCCTCGGCTGATACTTTCCGTTATGCCGTTGGTCGGACGGAAGGGAATTGATCTGGTTGTTGGTTGGTCCTTCGTCCGTCCCTGGGTCGGGTTGTCATTCGATTATTTAACCTTACTCTTGGCTGCCTGTCTCACCTCACCTTACATTAGAGCTACCTCCTCGGGCCGACCCTTGGAAGACTTCTGAGCACCACTGTTCAGATGGTTTTAGATTGTGATTTTCATTTTAGCCTGAAGTACTGTGCGAGGCCTTCAGCTGTCTATTAATTTAGTTTGTTTTAATTTTAAAATAAGTCCTTCAGACGACTTAAATTAATATTTGAAGATTGATTTTTTAAAAAAGTAAATTTGAAAGTTTGTTCTATCTGAAATTCTTGTTATCCAGGCCTTAAGCAATAAATTGTTCAATGTTCAGTGTGTGGCCTTTATTTAATATTAAAATAAGGCCTTCAGCCGACTTAAATTAATATTTGAAGATTGATTTTTTTAAAAAGTAAATTTGAAAGTTTGTTCTATCTGAAATTCTTGTTATCCAGGCCTTAAGCAATAAATTGTTCAATGTCCAGTGTGTGGCCTTTAGTCGAGATTTTACGTGAAATATTTTTAAGATAAGGTCTTCAGTCGCCATTAATTAAAATTTGAGGATTCATTTGTTTAAAACGATTTTTTTTTTTAAATTTGCTCTATCTGAAATTCTTGTTATCCAGCCCCTAAGCCCTAAGTTGTTCAATGTCTAGTGTGGCCTTCAGCCGAGTATTTAAGTGAAATATTTTTTTTTAAGTAAGGCCATCAGCCGCGTGTATTCTTTAAAGCAATTTTTGTTATAATTTGTGTTCAGGCCTTCAGCTGTTCTTGTTTTTGGTGCGGTTCTGGGCCTTCAGCCCAGGAGATATCTCAAGTTTTCTTAACTAGGCCTTCAGCCATATTGTTTTATTTTGATCCTTTTAAGGCAATATGTAATTAAGTGGTTCTTAGGAAAGTAAAGATTTGTGTGTTTTGTGCAACTGACAGTAACTGATTATGGGCCCCTCCACAACCATAACCTGATCCGCTCTATCCTGTGAAACCAGATTTCACTACCCTCTCCATACCGTAGAGTGCATGTCGGTACAGAGCATCTGCTTCTAATAAGCCTCTCTCCCACCCGATGGAAGTTCATCTAAGAGTTTAAAAATATCCATGTAGGTATCTTACAGCTCGTTTTAAACATTCACTGCCATTTACTGTCCTATCATACACAGCTTATACCTAGTACAGACAGAGCATCATTACTAGTATGTCTACTGCCTAAACATGTCTTGAAATCAAACATCAGTTTCTCATTGACGCATTCACTACAGCGTAAATATATAAACGAGTATAAGAAGTGTGAAGAGAAGAGAGCTTCATCGCAAACAAGAAGAATTCTCGAGAAGTAATGGAAGAAGATACGGCGTTGTCCATGCCAACCTAAGTACACAGTGAAGAAGAGCGCACGTTTTAATGTCGCGCAATGTAATTAAAATGTTTAAGAAGAAATAATTTTGATTTGGTGGAGAGCAACAACATTTGAATTGTTATAAGGAATTAAACAAAAGGAAATACTGTAGTTGACCGTAGCAGTGAGGTCAACAGTAAGATGTATTCGCATGTAGCAGTAAAAATTTTTGGCACGTGAGCTACGCCGACGATACGGAAGAATTCGAGGTGCCGATTTCGTGGCTACGAGTGCAGTAGCGGCTTCCGGCAGCGTCTCAGCGGCGGCCAATAAGACGTGACAGCGCAGCTTCGATTCTCCGTGCAGCGGCCGATCAGCCGGCTGCACCACGCCTACACAGTGGATCGTTGCCACATCGCTTCACCCACACACAGCGCATCGGCTGCGCGGTGCTCATACCTGTACGACTAATTAGATGAGATGTACACAGCGCCGAATCGACACTATTATTTAGTAGTTTTTCATATGAAACGTTGTAGAAACACAGTTCACGTACTTCATGTGTGTTCTTGGCTGTATACCGGGTGGTCCATTGATGGTGACCGGACTAAATATCTCACGAAATAAGCGTCAAACGAAAAAACTACAAAGAACGAAACTCGTCTAGCTTGAAGGGGGAAACCAGATGGTGCTATGGTTGGTCCGCTAGATGGCGCTGCCATAGGTCAATCGGATATCAACTGGTTTTTTTAAAATAGGAATCCCCATTTTTTATTACGTATTCGTGTAGTACGTAAAGAAATATGGGTGTTTAAGTTGGTCCACTTTATTCGTTTTGTGACAGATGGCGCTGTAATAGTAACAAACGTATAAGTACGTGGTATCACGTAACATTCCGCCAGTATTTGCTTCGTGATACAGGGTGTTTCAAAAATGACCGGTATATTTGAAACGGCAATAAAAACTAAACGAGCAGCGATAGAAATACACCGTTTGTTGCAATATGCTTGGGACAACAGTACATTTTCAGGCGGACGGATGCGCCATTCTGTACGTCGTCTTTCTGCTGTAAGCGTGTGCTATTCACAACGTGCAAGTGTGCTGTAGACAACATGGTTTATTCCCTAGAACAGAGGATTTTTCTGGTGTTGGAATTCCACCGACTAGAACACAGTGTTGTTGCAACAAGACGAAGTTTTCAACAGAGGTTTAATGTAACCAAAGGACCGAAAAGCGATACAATAAAGGATCTGTTTGAAAAATTTCAACGGACTGGGAACGTGACTGATGAACGTGCTGGAAAGGTAGGGCGACCGCGTACGGCAACCACAGAGGGCAACGCGCAGCTAGTGCAGCAGGTGATCCAACAGCGGCCTCGGGTTTCCGTTCGCCGCGTTGCAGCTGCGGTCCAAATGACGCCAACGTCCAAGTATCGTCTCATGCTCGAGAGTTTACACCTCTATCCATACAAAATTCAAACGCGGCAACCCCTCAGCGCCGCTACCATTGCTGCACGAGAGACATTCGCTAACGATATAGTGCACGGGATTGATGACGGCGATATGCATGTGGGCAGCATTTGGTTTACTGACGAAGCTTATTTTTACCTGGATGGCTTCATCAATAAACAGAACTGGCGCATATGGGGAACCGAAAAGCCCCATGTTGCAGTCCCATCGTCCCTGCATCCTCAAAAAGTACTGGTCTGGGCCGCCATTTCTTCCAAAGGAATCATTGGCCCATTTTTCAGATCCGAAACGATTACTGCATCACGCTATCTGGACATTCTTCGTGAATTTGTGGCGGTACAAACTGGCTTAGACGACACTGCGAACACCTCGTGGTTTATGCAAGATGGTGTCCGGCCACATCGCACGGCCGACGTCTCTAATTTCCTGAATGAATATTTCGATGATCGTGTGATTGCTTTGGGCTATCCGAAACATACAGGAGGCGGCGTGAATTGGCCTCCCTATTCGCCAGACATGAACCCCTGTGACTTCTTTCTGTGGGGACACTTGAAAGATCAGGTGTACCGCCAGAATCCAGAAACAATTGAACAGCTGAAGCAGTACATCTCATCTGCATGTGAAGCCATTCCGCCAGACACGTTGTCAAAGGTTTCGGGTAATTTCATTCAGAGACTACGCCATATTATTGCTACGCATGGTGGATATGTGGAAAATATCGTACTATAGAGTTTCCCAGACCGCAGCGCCATCTGTTGTTGAAAATTGTAACTACTGTAATTTCGAAAGTTTGTCTGCCCGAAAATGTACTGTTGTCCCAAGCATATTGCAACAAACGGTGTATTTCTATCGCTGCTCGTTTAGTTTTTATTGCCGTTTCAAATATACCGGTCATTTTTGAAACACCCTGTACATTACCAGTGTTGAAATGGACCGTTTACCAATTGCGGAAAAGGTCGATATCGTGTTGATGTATGGCTGTTGTGATCAAAATGCCCAACGGGGGTGTGCTATGCATGCTGCTCGGTATCCTGGACGACATCATCTAAGTGTCCGGACCGTTCGCCGGATAGTTGCGATATTTAAGGAAGCAGGAAGTGTTCAGCCACATGTGTAACGTCAACCACGACCTGCAACAAATGATGATGCCCAAGCAGGTGTTTTAGCTACCTGTCGCGGCTAGTCCGCACATCAGTAGCAGACAAATTGCGCGAGAATCGGGAATCTCGAAAACCTCGGTATTGAGAATGCTACATCAATATCGATTGCTTCCGTTCCATATTTCTATGCACCAGGAATTGCATGGCGACGACTTTGAACGTCGTGTACAGTTCTGCCACTGGGCACAAGAGAAATTACGGGACGATGACCGACTTTTTGCACGCGTTCTATTTAGCGACGAAGCGTCATTCACCAACAGCGGTAACGAAAACCGGCATAATATGCACTATTGGGCAACGGAAAATCCACGATGGCTGCGACAAGTGGAACGTCAGCGACCTTGGCGGGTTAATGCATGGTGCGGCATTATGGGAGGAAAGATAATTGGCCCCCATTTTATCGATGGCAATCTAAACGGTGCGATGTATGCTGATTTCCTACGTAATGTTCTACCTATGTTACTACAAGATGTTTCACTGCATGACAGAATGGCGATGTACTTTCAAAATGATGGATATCCGGCACATAGCTCGCATGCGGTTGAAGCGGTATTGAATAGCATATTTCATGACAGGTGGATTGGTCGTCGAAGCTTTCTGTGCGGAAAGTTGAAGTACACTTGCTATCGTGATCCACCGATAACGCCTGACAACATGCGTCAGCGCACTCCGAACATTACGGAAAGCGAACTACTTGCTGTTGAGAGGAATGTCGTTACACGTATTGCCAAATGCATTGAGATTGACGGACATAATTTTGAGAATTTATTGCATTAATGTGGTATTTACAGGTAATTACGCTGTAACAGCATGCGTTCTCAGAAATGATAAGTTCACAAAGGTACATGTATCACTTTCGGAACAACCGAAATAAATTATTCAAATGTACCTAAGTACTGTATTTTAATTTAAAAAACCTACCTGTTACCAACTGTTCGTCTAAAATTGTGAGCCATATGTTTGTGACTATTACAGCGCCATCTATCACAAAGGGAAAAAATGGTCCAAGCAAAACGTTCATATTTCTTTACGTACTACACGAATATGTAATAAAAAAAGGGGGTTCCTATTTGAAAAAACGCAGTTGATATCCGTTTGATCTGTGGCAGCGCCATCTAGCGGGCCAACCTTAGCGCCATCTGGTATCCCCCTTCAAGCTAGACAAGTTTCGTTCTTTGTAGTTTTTTCGTTTGACGCTTATTTCGTGAGATATTTGGGCCTGTCACGATCAATGGACCACCCTGTACATTGTTATAATTACTTTGTGCCACTTAGCACACGCAAGGTGTAGGAACTAATGGCCCTTACGAAAGAGCAACAGAAAAGTTAAGGAAATTAGATGATCTGTCAAATAGTGTTAAAATCCATCAAACCCAATAGTAAGGCACCAAACAAGTTATGTGATAGTATAAAAGCGAAATAAGAAGAGTTGTCAAATAACATTACAGATTTAAAAATACAATGGAAGGAGTTAGCTACAAAAGCTGACTCTTCAAATGATGAAATTTGCAATATAGGTATGACGTCAGTGAAGCTGTCCGCCTGCCTAATTGAATGGTAACGTGCTTGCCTCCCATGCAGCGGGCCCGGGTTCGATTCCCGGCGGGGTTGGAGGTATTCTCCGCCCGTGGACTTTGTGTTGTGTTGTCCTCATCATCACTTCATCCTCATCACAGATACGCAAGTCGCCCAGTGTGCCGTCGACAGCAGTAAGACACGCACTCTGCGGCCGAACTTCCCTAGATGAGACCTACCGGCCAGCAAGGCCAAACGATCATTTCATTTTTTTATCTAGGAAGTTAAAGTCCGAATTAAATAAAAGGTGTAACCCAGTAAGAAACGAAATGAATGAACGGCTTAAAGAAGTAATGAAGTTAAATAATCAAATCTAAATTTCGTGAGGTCGGGTTGAGATCAGAAGAAAGTAAAGACTTTGGTGAAGTAATTTGTGACCCAAAAAATGTGAATAGTTTGGAGGACTATCTACAAGCCGGCCGCGGTGGTCGAGCGGTTCTAGGCGCTTCAGTCCGGAACCGCGCGACTGCTCCGGTCGCAGGTTCGAATCCTGCCTCGGGCGTGGATGTGCGTGATGTCCTTAGGTTAGTTAGGTTTATTAGTTCTAAATTCTAGGGGACTGATGACCTCAGGTGTTAAATCCCATAATGCTCAGAGCCATTTGAACCATAACAGAATTTCTATATCACAGCGAGTACGATTATCGTAAACCAACGTATGAAAAATATTTAGGCTGTAGTAAAAAGACAATAAGGAATCGATTTTAGATTTCGCTACAAGTTCAGGAAGTAAACTAACTGGTATTGATATTCATGTGTGTACTAGGTTTAAGCTGTGTGTTAACAGTAGTTTAAATGACAATGATTTTGTAAATATGCTTTATGATATAGACGTGTAACTTTTAAGTTTTTACATGAACTACTATCGGGTGAGAGAAAGAGGCTTATTGGAAACAGATGCTGTGTAAAAACGCGTGCCGGCCGCGGTGGTCTCGCGATTCTAGGCGCTTCAGTCCGGAACCGCGCGACTGCTACGGTCGCAGGTTCGAATCCTGCCTCGGGCATGGATGTGTGTGATGTCCTTAGGTTAGTTAGGTTTAAGTAGTTCTAAGTTCTAGGGGACTGATGACCGCAGCTGTTAAGTCCCATAGTGCTCAGAGCCATTTGAACCATTTTTGAAAATCACCCATTCTACGTCTTTGAGATGAGAAGTATATACTTATGAAAAGTGAACTATTTAATGGAAGACCAGCAATCAGATTAATTTAAATCTATTCTCCTAACCCCCGTGGTGGTAATGTTAACTTCTATTGAGTGCACGTACATGTGGTGTTACTCATATAATCTGCGTCAGAAAGGTAAAGACCTTTGTTTACCTTTTGGTTTCGTTATTGAGATTTAAATGTTTTCGTTGTTGTAAGTACTTATCCGAGGCGAAGCTAGTCTTGTTTTATTATTTATGGATTCTTAAATTGAATTATTATTATTATTATTATTATTATTATTTATTTTATGGCCTTCATTGGACCACTGTAGTCAAAAATACAAAGTTCTAAACAAGTTGTTACACATGGATACAATTTGGTTCGACAATAATTATATTTAGGTAATATAATTATTAGAGGCTATTCTTATATGAAAGGTGTTTTGCTCTTCTGTCTGCCCAATATTTCTTCATTCTTTCAGATACTTTCTTTCTTTCTTCATCTGAGACAACTCTTCCTGTACTCCTTTTATTGATTTTCATTTGTAGTCTGGTTTGCGGGTCTTGCAGTATTCTGGTTTTCTCTGTCTTGTTTTTTAGGTCATCTACTGTAATTTGAAGTTCTTTTATATCTTCCATAATTTCTGTGATCCATTTAATGTTACTCTTGCTATTCCACAATTTTTGTATTATTTTTTTACTAATTCTGTTTTCTGGAGTTCTCATCAGATGTCCAAAGAATGAGATACGTTTCTTCCTGATTGTGCTCATGACTGGTTCTATTTCTTATATACTGTTTCATTTGATGCTATTCTCCAATGTCCATTTATTTTATACTGTTTATTTATACATGTCCTAATTATTCTTCTTTCTATTTTTAGTATACTGTCAATTTCTGCTGTATTAGTTGTTTTGAAGATAGTTTCAGCTGCATACGTTATTTCTGGTTGTGTAACTGTTTTATAGTGTTTTAATTTTGCATCTATAGATAGGCTTTTTTTGTTGTATGTAGTTTTGGTAATGTAATTTGCATTGTTCAGTTTTTTATTCTATTTTGCCATGATGGCTTCTCATTTAGATTGTATGTTATTATTTCGCCTAAATATTTAAATTTATCAACAATTTTGATTTCCTGTTCTCCTATTGTAATTTTGTTTGCAAGTGGTGGATCAGTTAGCATAATCTCCGTTTTTTCAAATGATAATCTAAGGCCTACTTTCTCTGCTATTTCTTGTAGTGATTTCACTTGTTGCCTGGCTTCTTGAACGGTGTTGGCTAGGAGAGCGAGATCATCAGCGAATCCCAAGCAGTTTAAGCTAATATCATCTTTTGCACTTCCAATTCTTATCCTCTTTGGATTGTCCTTGTACCATTCTCTCATTATGTATTCCAGTGGACAGTTGAAAAGTAATGGTGATAGGCAGTCACCTTGTCTTAAGCCTGTTTTTATGAGGAATGGTTCCGAAATTTCTCCTCTAAACTTCACTTTTGATTTGGTGTTCGTTAGAGTGAGTTGTAGTATTTTAATTAGTTTTGGATGGAGTCCTAGATTTCTTAAAATTTTTAATACTGAAGGTCTGTCGAGACAGTCATATGCCTTCTTAAAATCTACAAATGTTATTGCCAGAGGTTTGTTCCGTTTCTTGTAGTATGCCATAATCAGTTTTAAACTAATTATCTGCTCTGCACAGCTTCTCCATGGTCTGAAACCTCCCTGATATTCCCCTAACTCCTGTTCTAATTGCTCCTTGATTCTTTCATATAGGATCTTGGATAGAATTTTATATGTGCAATCTAGGAGAGAGATTCCTCTGTAATTGTCTGGGTTGCTCTTATCTCCCTTTTTGTGTAGTGAGTGGATGATAGCTGTGGTCCAATGTTCGGGAAATTGTTCTGTTACCCAAATTTTTGTTAGAGCCATGTGTAAGGAGGTCTTGACTGTGTCACTTGTATATTTCCACATTTCAACAAAAACCTGATCTTCTCCACATGCCTTATAATTTTTTTGTTCTTTAAGAATTTCTTCTACTTCTTGGAAAGTTGGAGGGTCTAGTTTGTTAGGTTTGGTTTTTATTGCGGTATTTATATTGATTTGTAAGGGTTCTTTGGGTTCCTCGCAATTCAGAAGTTTGTAAAATGCTTTTGCCATGATTTCTGCATTTTCCTTGTTACTGTGTGTCATTCTTCCATCTTCATCTTTCAGTATTAGTGTAGGGGCCTCATATTGTTGTAGTTGTTTCCCAAAGATTTTGTAGTAGTTCCTGGAGTTGGTTATATGATAATTACCTTCTATAGACTTTATAATATCTTTATGAAATCCTCTCTTGATTCTTCTAATATTTTGAGTGAATTTTTTTCTTTCATTTTTTAGGTTGATGGCATTTTCTTCAGTTTTATGTGTTTGAAACTTTAACCATGCTTGGTGTCTATCTTCATGGAATTTGTCACATTCTGATGTCCACCATGCATGTTTCCTTCGTGGGTTCAAGGGAGCTAGATTCTCTGCTTCTTTTTTAAGATTAGGCACTAGTTGTTCTAGATCATCTGTTAATTTGATGGTTTGTGTTATTTGTTGGTACTTATTATTTTTAATTAGCTGATGTGGGTCAAACCTCCTTTTTATTTTATTAGTTTTTCCGGTCCTCTTCTTTAACGGTGTGAATTTGATTTTAATTTTAACCATATAATGGTCTGAGCCTGTGTCTACCCCTCTCAGTACTTTAACATTGTGGATCTCCTTATGAAAATTTTTGTCCATACAGACATGGTCTAGCTGCCACTCGCCCTTCCTCCAGTCTGGATGTTTCCATGTTTTAAGTTTACTTGGTTTCCTCTTAATGTATGTTGATTTAGATATAAGGTTGTGTTCTCTGCAGAGTTCTACAAGTATTTGACCGTTTTTGTTTGTAAATTTATGTAGACTCCATTTTCAATTATATCTTTAAATTTCCTTTCTTTTCCCAACTGAGCATTGAAATCTCCCAATAAGATTTTTACATTCTTTTTATTTACTCTGTTCACAGTTTGTTCTAGAAGGTCCCAAAATTTATCTACCTCTTCCTTTGTTTTTGTTAGACAATTTTTTTCATTTGTTGGGGCATGAGCATTTATTATTGTATAGGTTTTATTCATTGTTTTAAACCTTAGAGTCGCAATTCTTGGTGATACTGCTTGGAAATCCGTTACTGAATCTATTATTTTTATGTTTACTAAAAACCCTGTTCCAAACTGGGGACATCGTTTCATTGCCCTCGGTCCTGGTTTCCCATTATAAATTCTGTATCCTCGTGATTCGAATGGGTCCTCTGTGGTGCTTCTCATTTCTTGGATCCCTGTTATTAAAATTTTTTGTTTATTTAGTTCATCTGTGAGCTCCTTGAGTTTTCCGGTCTGAGGTAGTGAGTTTATGTTGTGTGTTGCTATATAATTTATTTGCTCATGTTTAATCTTCTTTTTGTGTTTTAGTGTGCATTTGGATGGTTGCAAACGCTCCGATTCGTTTCTATCTTCTAGTTGACTACCCACCGAATCCGATGTAGCCTTTTCCTGCCTTTTTGAGCAGGACGGTGGAATTTTTTTCCTAAAAGACCTTTCCATTTTTGACTATCGAAGGTTGTCAACCTTAGTTGGAGCAAGCTCCGATTTACAACTCCAGTTGTTAACCGCAGAGGGTGTGTTTGGTCCGCGAGAGCTATTTTATTTCACTCAAATCCGCCAGTAAACCGGTGAAGACTTCCCTATCCGCCAGCTGGGACGCGCCACGTAGGAGTATCACCTCTCCTCCTACTATGACAGCATAGTAGGTTCGTGGTCTTAAATCTGTAAGGTTTCGCATATCTTAAATTGAATAATATGCGAAACTTTACAGATTTACTTCGCCTAACGAATGTTGTTAGGTGTGCAATTGTTATCGTCTACTGCTGTAGAATTTTTAGTGTTAAAGGTAATCGCTAGTTCAGCAACGAAGTATAAACTTAAAGTTGAACAGATGTTTTGTAGGCGTTAAGGCGTCGATACGTATTTAATCTAGTATTCACTTGATTAGAGCTGAACATTAAACGTATATTAAAAGTGGTGAAGGTTTATTTTAGTGATGTGTAAGGCTCCTTTTACGTGGGCTTGCAGCATTGCCAGGAAGAGAAACGGCAAGACATTTACCTTTAATGGAATGGGGTTAGCCGATAATAAGATACTGACACTAGTTTTATTTAGGTAACAGTGGGAAAAATGACGTTATATAATCTTCTTTTATGTCAAGTGTGTAAATCCCCAGGAGAATTTACACCTTTTGCTAATTCGGTGGGGTGATGATATCCGTCGGCTGCTCGAGTTAATGCTTCATTACTTCACATTTTATTTTTCCGTGAAGCAATTTTTTCCTCTTAAACCATCCTACATACATCTGTTACTGTCCTATCCTGAAGCGTGAGAGTAACAAGAATAGTATTTTATTTGAGTATAAAGGACATACGTTTGTGAATAATGATTATAAGCTTCATCTGAATAATGTAAAAGGGTTTCGTATGTTTCGCAAGTGGTATTTTCTACTTTTCCTTTCCTCTTATGAATAATGGTTCAATATCGTAATTTTATTTTATGGTGATGTTCTTGAGGACAATATTATAGAAATGGAAGAGAATGTAGATGAAGATGAAATAGGAGATATGATACTACGTGAAGAGTTTGACAGAGCACTGAAAGACCTAAGTCGAAACAAGGCCCCGGGAGTAGACAACATTCCATTAGATCTACTGACAGCCTTGGGAGAGCCAGGCCTAACAAAACTCTACCATTTGGTGAGCAAGATGTATGAGACAGGCGAAATACCATCAGACTTCAAGAAGAACATAACAATTCCAACCCCAAAGAAAGCGGGTGTTCACAGATGTTAAAATTACCGAACTATCTGTTTAATAAACCACTGCTGCAAAATACTAACACGAATTCTTTACAGACGAATGAAAAAACCGGTCGAAGACGACCTCGGGGAAGATAGGTTTGGATTCCGTAGAAATGTTGGAACACGTCAGGCAATACTGACCCTACGAATTATCTTAGAAAATAGATTAAGGATAGGCAAACGTACGTTTCTAGCATTTGTAGACTTAGAGAAAAGTTTTGACAGTGTTGACTGGAATTTGTACAGAAACCAGATGGCAGTTATAAGAGTCGAGGAGCATGAAAGGGAAGCAGTGGTTGGGAAGGGAGTGAGACAGGGTTGTAGTCTCTCCCCGATGTTATTCAGCCTGTATATTGAGCAAGCAGTAAAGGAAAAAAAGAAAAATTCGGAGTAGGAATTAAAATCCATGGAGAAGAAATAAAAACTTTGAGGTTCGTCGATGACATTGTAATTCTGTCAGAGGTAGCAAAGGACTTGGAAGAGCAGCTGAATGGAATGGACAGGGTCTTGAAACGAGGATATAATATGAACATCAACAAAAGCAAAACGAGAATAATGGAATGCAGTCGAATTAAATCGGGCGATGCTGCGGGAATTAGATTAGGAAATGAGACGCTTAAATTAGTAAATGAGTTTTTCTATTTGGGGAGCAAAATAACTGATGATGGTCGAAGTAGAGAGAATATAAAATGTAGACTGGCAATGGCAAGGAAATCATTTCTGAAGAAGAGAAATTTGTTAACATCGAGTATAGATTAAGTGTCAGGATATCGTTTCTGAAAGTATTTGTGTGGAGTGTAGCCATGTATGGAAGTGAAACGTGGACGATAAATAGTTTAGACAAGAAGAAAATAGAAACTTTTGAAATGTGATGCTACAGAGGAATGCTGAAGATTAGATGGATAGATCACATAACTAATGAGGAGGCATTGAATAGAATTGGAGAGAAGAGAAATTTGTGGCACAACTTGACTAGAAGGAGGAATCGGTTGGTAGGGCATGTTCTGAGGAATCAAGGGATCACCAATTTAGTATTGGAGGGCAACGTGGAGGGTAAAAATCGTAGAGGGAGACCAAGAGATGAATACCCCAGTACTGGGAGATGAAGAATCTTGCACAGGATAGAGTAGCATGGATAGCTGCATCAAACCAGTCTCTGGACTGAAGACCACAACAACAACAGCGGATGTTAGTTACTGTCATATGTTAAATATGAACTGTAAAACGTTAATAACTGAGGTACTTATGACAAGGTACACATGTTTGATAGGGGTAAAATACAGTGAGTGACTACTGACTTGCAGACTGACGACTGAAAACTAGTTACTGTGACGTGTTGTTACCCAGTCACTACTGGCTCCTCATAAGTGTGTAGTTAGGATCAGTTTTCAGAGCCTATACAGATGAAGCTGACACAAATTCGTCTGTAGAGTATGACGTACACACTTCATCCCACTGTGTCTCGGTGAGGGACCCACCAGGGAGGATATCTTGGGGTAGGAGGTGAGATCGGAATATACCTTTGGGGATCTTCCTTTCTTTATTATTACTTTTCATTTCATTCTTCTCCAATAGGCGTACAGGTTCTATCTTCCTTCTGTCCACATTCATATGTTTGTAGTGCTAAAACCGTGCCACATTGTGATAATCACAACCTGTTTTCACAGGTAAGGCCGAGAGATGATTCATGTAATCCATGGTAACAGATATATGACATATTGACACAGACAGTTTTTTTCCATCCGATAGGCTAGAGGATCGTTAGTATTGTGATGTGAAATACATGTTAGCGACATCAGACAATCAGACACTACGGACCATAAGACACACCTCGAGTTTTAAGCGTTTTTTTAAAGTAACGTTTTAACCATTTATATTATTAGACTGCAAAGCCAGACTAAGAAAAAAATGTTTAGTTTATAAAACGGAACTGACCTTTAAAATCCCTGAAAATCGTCATCTGAACTTTCTTCTTCTTCTTCTTCTTCCTCTTCGTCATTATCGTTATCCTCTTCATCGTCTTCAGTGTCATCGAGACCGTTACTTATGCTGCACTGCTTGAAAGATTTGACAATAATATCTTCTCTCACTGTAGATCACGACCCTTTATCCACTGACACACTTGTTTGATTGTAGGTCGTTTTAAAGCACCTATCGGGGTGAATTCATGTTGGGTTCATCCATCATCCATTTGTTCCATTGTTTCCTAATATACACTTTAAATGGTTTATTTATCGAGGCCTCAGGAGGTTGCAATTTTGAAGTAAGTCTTCCCAGAATAACAGCAAGCTCTGTATTCCTCCTTCTCAGTTCATCTTTCACAGAATTTAGCATAAGAAGAGAACTGTTCCTCAGTAAAGCACCTTTCCTTCTCTCCCATACTCTTTTAATGCATAATTTCATACCAGCCCTGATCATGTACGTGAACCATAGCACCTGACGGTATTTCAGAAAGTTTTGGCATTGTTTTGCACTTGAAAATGATCGTTGGATTACGTTTAGTACCGTCAACACAACAGTGTAGCGCACTTTTTCATCTCCACTTGTTTTTGTAGCTAGGGCTTTAGCACTTTTCATGGCAACAGTTCTATTAGTCGGCAATCAAATGTCAGAGGAATTTCGTCCATATTCGCTATTTGGGTTAGTTCCACACTGTTCTTTCTTTTTACAATGTTGAATAATAAAGCGATGGAAAGAGACCGGTAATATTTTCTCTTCATACTCTTGAGGCATTTTCTGAGATATTTTGGTTTTGGTTCGCATGCTAAGTCCATGACGCTTATTATTATTACTCTTGAGTTACAAATATACAAATTTACAGTAGTAGCCATATGTACCTATATATATAGGTACATATATATGTACAAATTGTATTTATATTAGGCCGGCCGGAGTGGCCGAGCGGTTCTAGGCGCTTCAGTCTGGAACCGCACGACCGCTACGGTCGCAAGTTCGAATCCTGCCTCGGGCATGGATGTGTGTGTCGTCCTTAGCTAAGTTGGGTTTAAGTAGTTCTAAGTTCTAGGGGACTGATGACCTCAGATGTTAAGTCCCATAGTGCTCAGAGCCATTTGAACAATTTTTGTATTTATATTACATGTGGCCAGTACTTTGCAACCTCCAAGGCGCTCGGAGTGGCTTGCAGGAGTTCATTCTTCGTGCAGGATGTAGGGCGCAAAGGGCACTGGAATATGTGGCTTGTGGTTTGTCCTTGTCCACAATCACAGGATGTGTCTCCTGTTATGAAACCCCATCTCTTCAGGTTGTCTCTGGATCGTCCAAGTCCTGATCGTATTCTGATTAAAGATTTCCACACCACCCAGCTCTCATTGTGTCCAGGTAGCAGATCTTCAGCTTCTGGCATCGAGTTCTTCCATAACTCCAGCCCTGACATCTTTGGTGAAACAGTGAGCTTCTCGGATGTCCTCAGGAAGCTCTTTCGCGAGCTCAGCCGTTGCTGTGGTGGATTATGTCCGTGCAGTGGATGGGCACTGTTGTGTTCCGCTTTCGGTCTCTCCTTATTGGCATCCACTGCTGTACGTACCCAGGGTGGCGCTATTCCAGCTTATCGGTTGGATTAGGTCTTAAGCAACGTGTGATCAACCTGCAGGTTTCGTTGAGAGCAGTATCTACTTGTCTGGCATGAGATGACTTATACCAGACGGGGGAAACATATTCGGCAGTAGAAAAGCACAGTGTCATTGCAGAAGACCGAGTAGTTTGTGGATGTGAGCCCCACTGTGTCCCCGCTAGTTTGCGAATTAGGTTATTTCGAGTGGAGATTTTCATTTCGGTGTTCTTGCAGTGGGTTTTGAATGTCAGAGTTCTATTGAGAGTGACTCCCAAGTATTTAAGGGCGTGCAATTGGATGCCTGACCATGCAACATGTAACTCACGATTAGCTTCCCTGTTCCTTGTGTGAAAGGCACACACTTGTGTCTTCGAGGGGTTTGATCTGAGTTGGTTCCGATTGTAGTAGCTTGACAGTGTTCTAACTGCAGTTTTCAGGTTTCTGTCCACTGTTTCGAAGCATGAGCTCTGCATAGCAAGGGCTAGGTCATCTGCAAACAAGATCTCCTCGTGCCCGGGGTCAGTGACTGGTCGTTGGTATGAATGTTGAAAAGAAGTGAAGCCAAGACGCTTCCCTGAAGTAGACCAGTTTTCTGCGCTCTTCTGCGACTGCGTTGTCCTTGAAATTCAACAAAATACCTGCGGTTTTGGAGGAGGGTACTGATTAATCTAACTAGTTGGGCGTTCTTGATCATATTGTATAACTTTGCATGGAGTAACCGATGATGGACAGTATCACACACTGCTGTGAGATCCACGAAGACCACGCCCGTTACTTATTGGGTTTCAGAACCATCCTCTATAAACTGAGTGAGATTCAAAAGTTGCCCTGTGCAGCTTCTGTTTGGTCGAATTCCTGCTTGTTCGGGAATTCTATTCAGAATCATACGTTCGAACTATTTATAAAGGCGACTCAAAAGGCTAACTGGTCTGAAATTCATGGGATGATTTGCTTCCATTCCAGGTTTTGTAAGAGCTATCACCCTGCTCTTTCGCCAGATCTTTGGCATTTGGCACTGGTTCATGACGCTTCATAAATCTGTAGCATTAACCATCTCCACACTTAAAGTCTGTTAGGTTACAATGTAGTACTCAGTCACTTTTTTATTAGTTACAATACATCTTAGGTCATCAGTCCCCTAGAACTTAGAACTACTTAAACCTAACTATCCTAAAGACATCACACACATCCAAGCCCGAGGCAGGATTCGAACCTACGACCGTAGCGGTCGCGCGGTTCCAGACTGAAGCGCCTAGAACCGCTCGGCTACAAAGGCCGGCTTCGATGGTGTCCTTGAATCCATTTCAACAAGTCTTCTTCTAGTTTTGGCCATTTTGCTTTCAGTCCTGTATTTTCACATTTAGACTTTTCTTCAGTTCTTCTTCACTAGCCAGCCAATAGCGAATGATTTTTCTGTTGGCGGAGGGGCGAAATGCCACTCAACTGCTCTGTTCCCATGTTCTTCTGCATGCGCTATTTCTTTCAATTTATAGCTCGCATCATATGAATGCCTTTTGTCCGTTACGAAACTAGCCACTAACAAAAATATTGTACTGTTATTCCAACCCCAAAAAAAGCAGGTGTTGACAGATGTGAAAATTATCAGTTTAGTAAGTCACAGCTGCAAAATACTAACGCGAATTCTTTACAGACGAATGGAAAAACTGGTAGAAGCTGACCTCGGGGAAGATCAGTTTGGATTCCGTAGAAATGTTGGAACACGTGAGCCAATACTGACCCTACGACTTATCTTAGAAGAAAGATTAAGGAAAGGCAAACCTACGTTTCTAGCATTTGTAGACTTAGAGAAAGCTTTTGACAATGTTGACTGGAATAATCTCTTTCAAATTCTGAAGGTGGCAGTGGTAAAATACAGGGAGCGAAAGGCTATTTACAGTTTGTACAGAAACCAGATGGCAGTTATAAGAGTCGAGGGGCATGAAAGGGAAGCAGTGTTTGGAAGGGAGTGAGACGGGGTTGTAGCCTCTCCCCGATGCTATTCAATCGGTATATTGAGCAAGCAGTAAAGGAAACAAAAGAAAAGTTGGGAGTAGGTATTAAAATCCGTGGAGAAGAAATAAAAACTTTGAGGTTCGTCGATGACATTGTAATTCTGTCAGAGGTAGCAAAGGACTTGGAAGAGCAGTTGAATGGAATGGACAGTGTCTTGAAAGGAGGGTATAAGATGAACATCAACAAAAGCAAAACGAGGATAATGGAATGTAGTTGAATTAAATCGGGTGATGCTGTGGGAATTAGATTAGGAAATGAGACAAAGTAGTAAAGGAGTTTTGCTATTTGGGGAGCAAAATAACTGATGATGGTCGAAGTAGAGAGGATATAAAATGTAGACTGGCAATGGCAAGAAAAACGTTTCTGAAGAAGAGAAATCTGTTAACATCGAGTATTGATTTAAGTGTCAGGAAGACGTTTCTGAGAGTATTTGTATGGAATGCAGCCACGTATGGAAGTGAAACATGGACCATAAATAGTTTAGACTAGAAGAGAATAGAAGCTTTCGAAATGTGGTGCTACCGAAGAATGCTGAAGATTAGATGGGTAGATCACATAACTAATGAGGAGGTATTGAATAGAATTGGGGAGAAGAGGAATTTGTGGCACAACTTGACTAGAAGAAGGGATCGGTTGGTAGAGCATATTCTGAGGTATCAAGGGATCACCAATTTAGTATTGGAGGGCAACGTGGAGGGTAAGAATCGTAGAGGGAGACCAAGAGATGAATAACCTAAACAGATTCAGAAGGATGTAGGTTGCAGTAAGTACTGGGAGATGAAGAAGCTTGCACAGGATAGAGTGGCATGGAGAGCTGCATCAAACCAGTCTCAGGACTGAAGACCACAACAACAACAACAACAACCGATTGAGTTCAAGTTCACTGGCACCATAGACTGCAATGACGCATCACAGGCTAGAAAGTGTTCTGGGTTTGTGATGGCGAGTCTGGATGTTGATGATGATGATGTTTGGTTTGTGGGGCACTCAACTGAGCGGTTATCAGCACCCGTACAAATTCCCAACCTTTGCGCATCCCAATCGCGCCACTTTCATGAAAGCGGGGCTGGAGGGAGGCAGCGTTAGCAAGTTTGTGAATCCCCGCAACTCATGTTCGTCTCATCGGTACACTGTTGCACAGTTACACAGTGAAATGCAATGCTGCCAGATAGAGATTCGTCCATATTTGCTATTTGGGTTAGTTCCACAATGTTTTTTTCTTTCGATGTTGAATAATAAAGCAATGGGAAGACACCAGTGACATTTTCTCTTCATTCTCTTGAGGCAATTTTCTGAGATATTTTGGTTTCGGTTCGCATACTAAGTCCATGACGCTTCATAAAGCTGTATAACCAACCAACACCACCCTTAAAGTCTGGTTCCCGCAGCATCGAATTTTAAAGACTGGCGGGAATTTTAAACACTGGACATTTTTGTATTAATTTCGAGTATGAGACGCAACTGAATTTTAGAGCCCAATTTTCGAAGAAAAATGTGCTTCTTATAGCCGTTAAAATACGGAAACGGTGGAGGGAGGGGGGAATAAAGGGTAAAAGGAAGAGCGCTGATACTCGTCTCTAAAGAGACTGTGACGTGCTAACATATCAGTGAAACTAAGATAGTGTAACATGCTAATTCTGGGGCGGTAGGTGGATGTGGAATTGTCCCTAGCAAGAGAGTACTATGAGCTATTGACTTGTTTAACAGATGAGGAGTCAAATTAGTTTAAAAGGCTAATGGTGTCTCTGATAAGTGAGAGCTAGTTCATAAAGGATTTGCGTATGTATAAGAAAAATGCGGTAGCTGAGCATCGCAAGTATACATTGCTCTAAGTCACACACAGAACACATGGTTTACTCGAGTCGAACGCAGACTATGTCACACAACTGATGCATCCTGCCAGGGCAACGGAAAAAATGGTCAAATGACTGCAGCCACAGCTCCCTCCCTCTCAACCGATCAATCCATCCACTCTCTGTCATCCTTAAACGCAGATGCACGTAAGTTTAGAGGGCGATGGTTCTCTGTATTCCAGGAAAGCGTCAGGTACAGTAGTCTACTCGTGTGTATCACTGTTACCTCAATAGACATAGAGTAGAATGCTGCCCCGACAGAAAAAAGTGATTGTTTCCCTGGTTCCCGGTGCTTCCATATCAAGATTCTCTCGGATTCGTCTTGCTGTCACATACTCGTTCCCATGTAGAAGAATTGTTCTGCGCCAACCAGAAGACACGTACGTACTAACTCAATTTCCCCACCTTTCGGTGGGGCAAAGGAGCCTCTGCGGACTGGTTCGAACAAGATGGAGGCAAGGAAGCTATGGAAAGTTCTGAGAGTAACATGATGTCTTCTTCTTTGCTCAAGTGTTCAAAGACAAGTTGAAGCAGACCATACATTTTTGGCAGGATGCTGTCCCTCATCGACCATTGTGCATTACGACATCTACAAAATGGCTCTGAGCACTATGGGACTCAACTGCTGTGGTCATAAGTCCCCTAGAACTTAGAACTAGTTAAACCTGACTAACCTAAGGACACCACACACATCCATGCCCGAGGCAGGATTCGAACCGGCGACCGTAGCGGTCTCGTGGTTCCAGACTGCAGCGCCTAGAACCGCACGGCCACTTCGGCCGGCTTACGACAGCTACAGACCAACAGCTGTAGGACACCGAAAATTCCTGCCATTTATCTCTTCTGCAGACAGTGCATCGAATTCTGTTTGCGTAATTGTTCTGATTTTCCCGTCTGTGCTCTCTTTCCAAACAACAAGAATGCTTTTATGATTAGTGGTGTTTTCGCAAGCGTGCACATGCATGATGAAGGCGTTTAGCGGTGAGAACGTTCACCGTTTCTGGGACATATGTTGAAAGCAGGAAGTCACGATTTCCAGGAAGGGTAGCAAGGGATGTCTCGATAGGACCATCAGGAAAAATGCATTCGGTGTTATTCCGGACAATTTTCGTAAACTCCTGTCAGAGCAAGAATTTCCATGCAGACAAGCTGAGTTATCACGAAAGCTCCTACAACAACAAAAGCGACCGTTAACTATTTCTGTGACACTTTACGATTTCCGAGAGGGAGACTTGGCTCTTATTTACAGATACAAGAGATGTCAGTATAACACTCACAACCTTTTAGCTGCGCCTGCGAGGGTGAGCCGCTGTGCAAACATTTCGCTCGGCACTGGACCCGCCGCTATGGAAGCCATGCCAGCCACGGTGACTCGGTAAACACATGTGCAGCCAGAGGCATCTCGCATGTGGGATGGGCTGCACCATTAGGATCGCTAGGAAGAATGCATCCGGTCATCATTCCGCCTTGGAACTCTATAGGGAACAGTTCGCTGATACATCGCGGTCGAATTTCTTAACGATAGTCCGATGCAATGAGTGTTTGTGCACTGCATTATTTCGGCTCTTTCAGCGTTGTGAGCGTGTTCGCACAGCGTTATATATGGATTATTTTGACAATTTTACACATAATGCACGTGGCTGTGCATCAGTGTAATCCATTAATTTGTGAACATGTCTGTAGGCTGTGCATTATTTCGACAGTTTGCAAATAGTGTGTGTGTTTGCAGAACATTATACATGCATTATTTTGACAATTGAACGCGTAGTGAATGTGTCTGTACATCAGTGTACTGCGTTATTTCGGTAATTTACGAGCAAATGGTTCAAATGGCTCTGAGCATTATGGGACTCAACATCTGTTGTCATCAGTCCCATAGAACTTAGAACAACTTAAACCTAACTAACCTAAGGACATCACACACATCCATGCCTGAGGCAGGATTCGAACCTGCGACCGTAGCAGCAGCACGGTTCCAGACTGAAGCGCCTAGAACCGCTTCGCCACTTCGGCCAGCCTAATTTACGAGCAGATTGCAGGTCTGTAGGCTATTTATTGTGACCACGAGCTCATCAGATAGAGTGTTTTGTATCAGGGTGATAAATAAACTATATGAAATCAATCCCTAAATAAACAGTTCCAACATCCCACTGAAAATCAATAAAGTACACACATTCCTCTATCCAGCAGCTGGCCACATACGGAGTCTTTTCACGCCAATTCCAAGGAAAAGCTAGTGGTCTTCTGATAGGTTAGTGTAGATAGTCCAATGGACCTATTTTCCCACCAAACTTTTCCCGCCATTTTCTTAGGTTAGTGGAGGTAGCCCAAGTGACCTATTTTCCCTTCAAAATTTTAACTTCCCTCCATGATGTCATTGCAATGTTGCCACATTCATCGCCGCAATCTTGACTCTGCCATCTCGAATAAATTTTTGCAACAATGCAACATGGGGTTGTGCCGCCCGTGCTCTACTACTGATATATCTTGTCTTATAATTATGGAGAAGAATAAATACAGCGTAAGAGCAACGTTGAACATATACTCAATAGTACTTGAGAAGAGTCGTTTGATATAGAGTGCAGCAATGCGTCACAAGAAGTAAAGAATATAAGAACATGGTGCATTATCATTAAAACTACTTTCCTTGCTGGATTTATGTAAAAGTGAGTTCGATGTGACCGCTTTATTGATAAAAAAATAAAAACATAGTAATCTGGTAACTGTAAATAAATCGTTGGTGAATTATCTATGACAACATGTGTAAGAATGTCACGCCCAATAAAGGGGAAAATAAATACAAGAAAGATAACATGAGAGATGGCTATGTATTTGCACAGTTCGGAAGAACGACGTGAGTTACGACATAGTAACGAAGAGAAAGGAATACAAAAGAAGCAGTTAGGCACACATTTGAAATGTCCGTTACAGTGACTAGGCTTTGGAGTACCTTCACCATTGGAAGTTATAAACGTAAGGGTCAGAAGCCGTTCATAAGATTAAAGTTTTTAAAATGGGATGGACCCGACTTTGTGTAGGCATGGGAGAGAAGAAGGATAGGCAAACCAAGGTAAGGCATAGTCAAATCCTTGGTCAGGTGGGCCGGCTGGAGTGGCCGAGGGGTTCTAGGCGCTGCAGTCTGGAACCACGCGACCGCTACGGTCGCAGGTTCGAATCCTGCTTCGGGCATGGATGTGTGTGATGTCCTTAGGTTAGTTAGCTTTAAGTAGTTCTAAGTTCTAGGGGACTTATGACCTCAGCAGTTAAGTCCCATAGTGCTCAGAGCCATTTGAACCATTTGGTCAGGTGGATCATAGAAGGAATGACCTGAACCGATTTTGTGTCGAAGTGTAAAAGAAAGGAACACATCGCAAAGACGACAACGTATGTACACAGAATCTGTCAGGAGGATAAGGTGTAAGCGTGAGTATTACAGAGACAAAAAAGTTGGAAAGTGAGTATGTGCCACCACACTAAAGAAATGTTCTCCGAAATAGTTGAATCTTCGTTATCGTACATGTTTACTCAACACAAATCTGAAATTTGAAATCTTGGAAAGTAGAGTAGGTGAAAACGTCAGCATGTAACTCCATATTGTAAATAAAGACTTAACGTTTTTTAAATCTCAGCAAATTTTGCAATGTTGGGCTGTTACAAGCTAATCAAATGACATTATCTTTGATTAAGAACACTGAAATCATGATAGAGCCTGAACAAATACAGCAAATATCTCTCGTGGTATTTTTTAAAGGCAGGGCAACAATGTATGAACAAAGCAGTCGGAGAATAATAACGGTAATGACAATTGTACACGTAGTGAACGTGTCTTTACTAGATTAGAGTAAAAGAAACAGTCTCATGATTAAACCAATATCCGCTAGCAGTTTGTACAAATAATGTTAAGAAAGAAACGAGGATGTTAAAAAGACACAGTGCCATTCCTCAAATAAAATGAATTAGGTAATAATACTTATCTAACAAGCAAATGCATAATATAATGTTTACTATTGTTATTTATTAATTGAATTAGCCGAGCGGTCTAAGACGCTGCAGTCATGGACTGTGCGGCTGGTCCCGCCGGAGCATGGGTGTGTGTGTTGGTACTTAGGATAATTTAGATTAAGTAATGTGTAAGCTTAGGGACTGATGACCTTAGCAGTTAAGTCCCATAAGATTTCACACACATTCTTGTTGCCGGCTGTGGTGGCCGAGCGGTTCTAGGCGCTACAGTCTGGAACCGTGCGACCGCTACGGTCGCAGGTTCGAATCCTGCCTCGGGTACGGATGTGTGTGATGTCCTTAGGTTAGTTAGGTTAAAGTAGTTCTAAGTTCTAGGGGACTAATGACCTTAGAAGTTAAGTCCCATAGTGCTCAGAGCCATTTGAACCATTTTTTTTTAATTAATTGAAAGAACTGAGACAAGAAATGTGATTAGGCATGTCTTTATTGTAAAAGAGAAAAGTATTCGATTTTAAGAGACCTTAAGTGTAACGAATGTTGTAGATGATAAAAATTTTATTATTAGTTAACAAGATGTTTTCATATTTCATTTTTGTAGGGGTATCTGTGGTGTGACACGTTGCTCGTTCAGAGCAACATGTTACACTTCTTACTCTCCACCCGACGAAAGACGTTAATGTAAAAATGTTACTTATGTAGTATTTAAGTAGAGAAACCCCCGCCGCGCGCGCTTTGATTTGATACATGTGCTGAAATGATGGGAGAAGAGTGAGCAAAGCGCGACGGCGATCGAGCGTCCTTCTACACATAACAATGAACATAAAATTAGAGAGAGTCGAGCCCACGCGGACGGTTACAACAATCGTTCTCCTGCGAATAATTGACTACTGGAAGAGGAGAAAGGTTAAATTACAGTGGTAGACAAAGTAGCCGCTGCCGTACTCCTTAAGTTGGCTTGCGGACTATAGGTGTAGATGTAGAAGCTAATCAGCATAACTAACGGTTTGATCTCTGAAACATAAAGCTTGTGAGCGCCATCCTCTTGTAACCACAACAAACAGCTTTTCTTGTTATGAAACATTCTTTTAATTGGTTCAAATGGCTCTGAGCACTATGGGACTTAACATCTATGGTCATCAGTCCCCTAGAACTTAGAACCACTTAAACCTAACTAACCTAAGGACATCACACACATCCATGCCCGAGGCAGGATTCGAACCTGCAACCGTAGCAGTCGCGCGGCTCCGGACTGAGCGCCTAGAACCGCTAGACCACCACGGCCGGCTTCTTTTAATAATTTAGTCATTTTGCATAATGGTGATACCGCAACAATGAAACATTTTACTGTACTTATGATTATAAGGGCTGAATGAAGAATGTGTATGGAATGCCTGTCGTAAAGTACGGTTGTTGAATGGTACGCCACGTCCCGTGCCGTTTGCGATTCGACACAAGACGGCGGTCGATCTATGAGGTCAGCCTCTACTGAGAAACTCAAAATTGGGAGACATTCAAGCACCTGCCCTACAGTCCTGATCTCTCCCCATGCGAGTATCACGTCCTCAATCGCTTAAAAAAGCCTTGAAGGGTCGATGATTCCTGTCCGACTAGGATAAGTAGCAGGGAGTTACGGACTTCTTCAAGCAGAAAGACAGGGTGTTTTGCCAGATGGGTACCTTCATCGTGGTACGTCCGTGGGATGATTGCCTCAATGCTCACGGCGGTTTTGCCTGATTGGCATCCGATTCTGAACTGTACGGCCTTCGAACGCCAGCTTGTTGATCGCTATCTGTACAGGGTGGTCCATTGATCGTCACCGGGACAAGTATCTCACGAAATAAGCATCAAACGAAAAAACTACAAACAACGAAACTCGTCTAGCTTGAAGGGGGAAACCAGATGGCGCTATAGTTGGCCCGCTAGATGGCGCTGCCATAGGTAAAAACGGATAACAACTGCGTTTTTAAAAATAGGAATCCCCATTTTTTATTACATATTCGTGTAGTACGTCAAGAAATATGAATGTTTTAGTTGGACCACTTTTTGCGCTTTGTGATAGATGGCGCTGTAATAGTCACAAACGTATAAGTACGTGGTATCACGTAACATTCCGCCAGTGCAGACGGTATTTGCTGCGTAATACATTACCCGTGTTAAAGTGGACCGTTTACCAATTGCGGAAAAGGTAGGTATCCTGTTGATGTATGGCTTTTGTGATCAAAATGCCCAGCAGGCGTGTGCTGTGTATGCTGCTCGGTATCCTGGACGACATCATCCAAGTGTCCGAACCGTTCGCCGGATAGTTACTTTATTTAAGGAAACAGGAAGTGTTCAGCCACATGTGAAACGTCATCCACGACCTGCAACAAATGATAATGCCCAAGTAGGTGTTTTAGCTTCTGTCGCGGCTAATCCACACATCAGTAGCAGACAAACTGCGCGAAAATCGGGAATCTGAAAAACGTCGGTGTTGAGAATGCTACATCAACATCAGTTCCACCCGTACCACATTTCTATGCACCAGGACTTGCATGGTGACGACTCTGAACTTCGTGTACATTTCTGCCACTGGGCACAAGAGAAATTACGGGACGATGGCAGATTTTTTGCACGCGTTCTATTTAGCGACGAAGCATCATTCACCAACATCGCTAACGCAAACCGGCATGATATGCAGTATTGGGCAACGGAAAATCCACGATGGCTGCGACAAGTGTAACATCAGCGACCTTGGCGGGTTAATGTATGGTACGGCATTATGGGAGGAAGGATAATTGGCCCCCATTTTATCGATAGCAATCTAAATGGTGGAATGTATGCTGATTTCCTACGTAATGTTCTACCGAAGTTACTACAAGATGTTTCACTGCATGACAGAATAGCGATGTACCTCCAACATGATGGATGTCCGGCACATAGCTCGCGTGCGGTTGAAGCGGTATTGAATAGCATATTTCATGACAGGTGGATTGGTCGTCGAAGCACCATGCCATGGCCAGCACGTTTACCAGATCTGACGTCAGCGGATTTCTTTCTGTGGGGAGAGTTGCAGGATATTTGCTATCGTGATCCACCGACAACGCCTGACAACATGCGTCAGCGCATTGTCAATGCATATGCGAACATTACGGAAGGCGAACTACTCACTGTTGAGAGGAATGTCGTTACACGTATTGCCAAATGCATTGAGGTTGATGGACCTCATTTTGAGCATTTATTGCATTAATGTGGTATTTACAGGTAATCACGCTGTAACAGCATGCGTTCTCAGAAATGATAAGTTCACAAAGGTACATGTATCACATTGGAACAACCGAAATAAAATGTTCAAACGTACCTACGTTCTGTATTTTAATTTAAAAAACCTACCTGTTACCAACTGTTCGTCTAAAATTGTGAGCCATATTTTTGTGACTATTACAGCGTCATCAATCACAAAGGGAAAAAAGTGGTCCAACTAAAACATTCATATCTTTTTAGGTACTACACGAATATGTAATATAAATGGGGGTTCCTCTTTAAAACACGCAGTTGATATCCGTTTGACCTATGGCAGCGCCATCTAGCTGGCCAACCATAGTGCCATCTGGTTTCCCCCTTCAAGGTAGACAAGTTTCGTCTTTATAGTTTTTTCGTTTGACGCTTATTTCGTGAGATATTTGGCTCGGTCGCGATCAATGGACCACCCTGTATATTTGTTAAATGAGGGACGTCTAATCGTGGGAGAAACTGTAGGAGGTAGGGTTCAAAACGGAAGTCGATATCACAGTTATTAAACTAAACTGAAACTAAACTCCATCCAAACAGTCGTCGGAAGGCCTAACGTCACCGACCGACAGCCGTGTCATCCTCAGAGATAGGCGTCGCTGGATGTGGATATGGAGTAGCATGTGGTCAGCACACTGCTCTCCCAGCCGTTTTGTGACCGGAGCCGCTACTTCTCAGTCAAGTAGCTCCTCAACTGACCTCAAAGGGACTGACTGCAGACCACTTGCCAACAGCTTACGACGGACCCAGACGGTCACCAATCCATTCGCTAGCCAAACCCGACAGCGCTTAATTTCGGTGGTCTGACGGGAACCTGTGTTACCACTTCGCCAAGGCCGTTGTCCGCAGTTACCAAACATTTATTCAAAATTAAAACCAACATGGAATCTTACTGCAATGTAACTCGAAAAAAAAACACAGAAAACTAACGTGTAATACTGAAGCTGATTCACATCGTTAGGGAGACTGATAGAAGAACAAAACCAGAGTTCCTTAATTTAATTTAATAAGAGAAAAAAACCCAACGACTCTGCACCCAAGGTGTAAATGTGAGTTACTCAGCCGACTTCCTTCCCCATCCTTCTCTAATCCGATGAGACCGATGACCTCGCTGTTTGGTCTCTTCCCCCCAAAAAACAACAACAACCCTGAAACATGAAACTCACAGCTCATACCTATAGCATTCAAGCGACACTTACATCTTCAGACTGCACAGTCAGCGCAGGACGACCTCCAGGAAACGAAAAACAAGAATACAAAGTTCTCTGTTCTCAGCCCAAACTCTCTTCGCACGACGACGGCTTGCTTGCAGCCCATGTGACAAACAATAAAGTGCCTCAAAGCATGAAAATAAAGCGGAACGGTGCAAAAGGTTCCCTGATACAGCGTACAAATACGTATAAAAATTTAGCAGGTTGGTTGGTGGCGAATTTGAACGATCTTATACTATTGGCAGACGTAGCACAGACAGGGGCTGTTAGGGGAGGCAATACACAGGACTGGCGGAACAGAAACGATGTTGAGATAAAGTTAAATTTCTCACATTTTGTGAGAACTGTGGGGATTCTGTTTAACATCTGCGCGGAGTAAATACTTGGTACATCTCAAAGTCGGCATTTGGGGGCAAAGTCATCCTTGTGGCTGCACGTAAGAGATTAGCTCCCGGAAACCGCAACTTCAGAATACGCCGCGCTGGCCTGGTAACCACCCCAGAATGCCAACAAACTTGACGCAAGCATTTCTACTGCAGCTTCATAGTAAACACAGGACGTCACGGACTCTACTTCCTTGTGTGAGAACCTACGAGTTTCATCTACCACCCAACGGCTCGTACTGCCCGCTTTAATAATGAAATAAATGTAACTAAACCCATCCAGGTTCCCTGAAGCGATCTATACTAGACATCTTACAATGTATTCTTGGTCCAAATGATAACTTTTTCCAACATACCAGTGATTTACGGAAATTCGATACAAACAATTAGCCTATAAAAGCCACCTAAGCTAGAGCACATTTGCGGCGCGCGAGATTTTCCATATCCTCTCGCAATCTTACGCTACCGGCTTCCTCGGCTGCATCATTTACATTAATTGTTTCACCTTTCCCTTAATGGTAATGAAAGATATGAAACTTTTATAAACTTTATGCAGAAACTAATTACGTTCATAATTAGATCTAAACTTAAATCTTACAAGTACAGTAATTTTGTAGCAAAAAAGCCAGACAAAAAAATCGAATTAATTATCAAGTTTATTCTCTTAAAGTTCAGAACATACTGAGTAAAATTTACACACACTTCCACTATACAAGGTGATTTATTCCACCGTGTACTAACTCTAGAGATCGATCGATGAGAGGATACGGAACGAAAACGGTCTAATGAACTTATGTCGTGAAATGCATGGTTTCCATGCTAGAGACCATTTATTCAATTATACTTTGTTACAGAGACTACAGTCTAATACGCGCTGTACCACGCAGCAGCAGTTACAATATGCGTGGTTTTCTCCCGTAGAACGGTACTTTTCCTCATACGTCATACCCTAGCGCCCTCTCATCACATAGTAGTAACTGGTAATGTTGCGTCCGAGTCACTTGTCTTGCTGACTCACCTTGTAGGGGATGTGATACATTGTTGTACACAATAGGTCCGTAATCAAATCGAGAGCTTGCCGACATGGTGTTTACTTATGGATAGGCAAATTTCAATGGGCGGCGGGCAGCAAGATTGTATCAGGAGACCTACCCCCGCCGACAACAACCACAGCAGTCAATGTCTGCAACAGTTTTTCGACGTTTGCCTTAAACAGTGTCGTTTCAGGAAGCAGGAAATTAGGAAGTTCGGATACCAGACTTAGAGGAAAATGTGATTAACACTGTGGAACGCAACCACCGTGTCCGTATTAGGCAGTTGGCGCGCCAGTACAGTGTAAGCCAGATGACCATGTGGAACATTTTCCATTACACCTGGTACTACCCTTATCACTTACATCATATGCAGGACTTACTAGCTACAGACTTCCCATATCGGGAGCAGTTTTCTAACTGGTTTCTTCACCAGGCAACCACGATTCCGAGATTTGTGTCATCCATCCTATTCACAGATGAGGCCACCTTTACTTGGAGTGGTATCTTCAACTTTAATAACAGTCATCTGTAAGATATTGTGCAGAACCCCCATATTACGGTGACAGCGAATCATCAGCAACGGAGCCGCCGGAACTTGTGGATCGGGATAATTGGCGACCGTATTTTGGGACCAGTCTTCCTTCCATGTCGCCTAAAAGGCCGGAACTACTGGAATTTCTTACGGGTGACTTTGGCACACCTGCTAGTTGAAGTGGCATTGATGATTCGAAGGTTTATGTGGCTGCTAGATGCTGATAGCCCAGCCCAATTCGCCCTTTACGTCCGGACGCATCTCAATCGTGTCTTCCCTGGTCGATGGATCAGATGAGGGGTCCAGTTTCATGGCTTGCTCGTTCACCGGATCCCAACCCGAGCGATTTCTAGTTATTGGGCCATCTCAAAAGTATCGTGTATGCAGAGCCCACTCCAGTTATGGAGACACTGGAGAAGCGTATTCATGCTGCCTTTGACACTGTTCGAATGCAGCCTGGCCGATGTGTACGTGTGAGACAGAACATGCTACGGCGCGTACACGCATGCGTTGAGTGACATGGAAATCATTTTCAGCACATACTGTAACTGTGGCTGCATGGTATAGCGTGTATTAGATCGCATTCTCTGTGACAGTGTATGATTGAATAAATGGTCTCTAGCATGGTAACCATGCATTTCCTGACATAAGTCCATAAGACCTTTCTTATTCCGTATCCTGTCATTGATCAATCCCTCGACATTTTACAAGGTGGAAAAAATCAGATTGTATATTTTATAAATGCAAGAACAAGAGTTTTTTAGTATTCAACGACGATTTAGCCAAAATCTGGTGCGGCGCCCTTTTAGGCCAGTTTGAGAGTGTTTCGCAGTTTACAAGTGTCCTACATCAATTTGTTCGTCTCTGTCTAGCCTACACCACTATGGTACGTTGTAAACAGATATCGTCTACACCCTGTAAACATAATTTGAGTACCGAGAAATACAGAATGAGTGCTAAACTGAATTCTAGTTTTGTATACTTTGTCAATAGCACCTGTTAGATTGCAATAAATGAATGCATCTTGTTTTTGCAATAATGAGTGTAACTTATCGCCGTGGTCTTCTAGCTGCTAGAGCACCACACTCCAGGCCTGGAGGACTCGGGTTCAATCCCAAACAACGGCGGCAAATTTTCCTCGTCCAGTCCCTTCAGGGCTCCCAAGTCCACCCAGCCTGCTGTTAAATGAGTATCGGGGATCTTCCCTGGAGTTAGAAGTTGGCTGGTGCGCTAGGCCATCTACCCGCGGCGAATAAAAAGCTGTATCGCATCTACAGCAGGTCACGGGATTGTGCCACAGCCTTTATCTTCTATACAGGGTGAAAATTATTTAAACCGACGAAATCTGGGAGGTTGCACGGTACATCACAACAAATATTTTTCTCTAATTTCGTATTTTCCTGCAAGGATCTTTTACACTGCTAGAAGAAGTTTGCTCTGGGTGAAAATTAATTACACCAACGAACTCTGGGAGGCTGCGAGGGACACACAAAACACTTTTTCTAATGTGTTTTCCCTCGAGGCACCATTTTACAAGGACATTAAATCTTACTTACAGTAGACAAACAGCAACACAAAGAATTTGCAATTCTTTATTACCAAGTGACAACAACATTAACGGAGCACAGTTACTTTAATTACAGTAGCAGTTCAAAATTGCCTTGACTGACATAAATAAAGGCTACACCAGCTGGTCATGCACTGTCTAACATGGTCAAAGACTGCAGGAGTGTCCTTAATTTCTCCTCTTGCTGCTGTCCGGGCAACCAAATACTCTTCTTATCCAACACGGGTTTTGTAAAGAGATTTGTGCATCTCCCCACACTAAAATCCAGAGGGATTATATGTCAAGAGATCGTGTGGGGCATGGCAGAGGGAAAATGTCAGGTGAAGAATCGCTGAAATATTCCCACGTCCCTCATGCTAGAACCACAAGCGCCGTCTTGTAGCGAGTGGCATGTCATCCAGCCCACAAAGTGAAATAGAAAGGCACGTGGTGAGCGTGAGTATTTGTGGTAGGTGGATTAAACCCACTCGACACATGTGGACTGTGGATGTTGAAGATCTCATCACTATGTAGTAAGCAACAACCATATCAGTGCACTCACTCCAGGAGTACCGATCCAGTAGTAAACATGTACCGTGCAGGGTCAAGTGTACGACAAAATGTGAATGTGAAGCGTCTATTACAGCTGGAGAGTGAAGTATGCCATCTACCGGCACAACAGCAACCATTACTACCACAAATCAGTCGTCCTCACAGGAAATTATGACATTAGAGAAAAATACTTGTTTCGGCGTCTACGTCTACATCTACATCCGCAAGCCACACAGCGGTGTGTGGCGGAGGGCACTTTACGTGCCACTGTCATTACCTCCCTTTCCTGTTCCTGTCGCGTATGGTTCGCGGGAAGAACGACTGCCGGAAAGCCTCCGTGCGCGCTCGAATCTCTCTAATTTTACATTCGTGATCTCCTCGGGAGGTATAAGTAGGGGGAAGCAATATATTCGATACCTCATCCAGAAGCGCACCCTCTCGAAACCTGGACAGCATGCTACACCGCGATGCAGAGCGCCTCTCGTGCAGAGTCTGCCACTTGAGTTTGCTAAACATCTCCGTAACGCTATCACGTTTACCAAATAACCCTCTGACGAAAGGCGCCGTTCTTCTTTGGATCTTCTCCATCTCCTCTGTCAACCCGACCTGGTACGGATCCCACACTGATGAGCAATACTCAAGTATAGGTCGAACGAGTGTTTTGTAAGCCACCTCCTTTGTTGATGGACCACATTTTCTAAGGACTCTCCCAATGAATCTCAACCTGGCACCCACCTTACCAACAATAAATTTTATATGATCATTCCACTTCAAATCGTTCCGCACGCATACTCCCAGATATTTTACAGAAGTAACTGCTACCAGTGGTTGTTCCGCTATTATACAATCATATAATAAAGGATCCTTCTTTCTATGTATTCGAAATACATTACATTTGTCTATGTTAAGGGTCAGTTGCCACTCCCTGCACCGAGTGCCTATCCGCTGCAGATCTTCCTGCATTTCGCTGCAATTTTCTAATGCTGCAACTTTTCTGTATACTACAGCATCATCCGCGAAAAGCCGCATGGATCTTCCACACTATCTACTAGGTCATTTATATATATCTTGTGAAAAGCAATGGTCCCATAAAACTCCCCTGCGGCACGCCAGAGGTTACTTTAACGTCTGTAGACGACTCTCCATTGAGAACAACGAACTGTGTTGGCTCTGAGCAACATGGGACGTAACAGCTATGGTCATCAGTCCCCTAGAACTTAGAACTACTTAAACCTAACTAACCAAAGACATCACACAACACCCAGTCATCTCGAGGCAGAGAAAATCCCTGACCCCGCCGGGAATCGAACCCGGGCGCGGGAAGCGAAAACATGCTGTGTTCTGTTTGCTAAAAGCACTTCAATCCAGCCACATAGCTGGTCTGATATTCCGTAGACTCTTACTTTGTTTATCAGGCGACAGTGCGGAACTGTATCGAACGCCTTCCGGAAGCAAGGAAAATGGCATCTACCTGGGAGCCTGTATTTAATACTTTCTGGGTCTCATGAACAAATAAAGCGAGTTGGGTCTCACACGATCGCTGTTTCCGGAATCCATGTTGATTCCTACAGAGTAGATTCTGGGTTTCCAGAAATGACATGATACGCGAGCAAAAAACATCTTCTAAAATTCTACAACAGATCGATGTCAGAGATATAGGCCTATAGTTTTGCACATCTGCTCGACAACCCTTCTTGAAAACTGGAACTACCTCTGCTCGCCGGCCGCGGTGGTCTAGCGGTTCTAGGCGCTCAGTCCGGAACCGCGCGACCGCTACGGTCGCAGGTTCGAATCCTGCCTCGGGCATGGATGTGTGTGATGTCCTTAGGTTAGTTAGGTTTAAGTAGTTCTAAGTTCTAGGGGACTGATGACCACAGATGTTAAGTCCCATAGTGCTCAGAGCCATTCACCTCTGCTCTCTTCCAATCATTTGGAACCTTCCGTTCCTCTAGGGACTTGCGGTTACACGGCTGTTGGAATGGGGGGCAAGTTCTTTCACGTACTCTGTGTGGAATCGTATTGGTATCCCGTCAGGTCCAGTGGACTTTCCTCTGTTGAGTGATTTCACTTGCTTTTCTATTCCTTGGACACTTATTTCGATGTCAGCCATTTTTTCGTTCGTGCCAGGATTTAAGGAAGGAACTGCACTGCGGTCTTCCTCTGTGAAACAGCTTTGGAAAAAGGTGTTTAGTATTTCAGCTTTACGCGTGTCATCCTCTGTCTCAATGCCATTATCATCGCAGAGTGTCTGGAGATGCTGTTTCGATCCACTTACTGATTTAACGTAAGACCAGAACTTCCTAGGATTTTCTGTCAAGTCGGTATATAGAATTTTACTTTCGAATTCACTGAACGCTTCACGCATAGCCCTCCTTACGTTGACTTTGACATCGTTTAGCTTCTGTTTGTCTGAGAGGTTTTGGCTGCGTTTAAATTTGCAGTGCAACCTCGCAGAGTTTGTAGATTTAAATAATTTTCACCCTTTATATCCTGTCATTCAAGATCAGTGATGTACAACTTTCGAAAATGCGAGTGTTGAGCAAAGAAAATCTCTGCTTCAGCGTAAAATCTTTGAACATTAGCTTGACTCACATTATTTTGTTTGGTTACATCTTGCGAACTGGATAGGACCTGCTGCCTGTGAAGAAATTTGTGTAGTGATGTTCAATACAACTAGAAACATAAACAATGTTTTACAAAATGATTCTTGTACCAGGTTTAAATCTATGGAACAAAATATCTGCAAGTAGTGCCTTAAAGTTGACTTTACGATGTAAATAACTCCAACTACCTTATCACATTCAGTGTTAATATTTTTCGGTTTTACTCTCTTGTCCCGGTTACACAATGATACCCGCGTTGCTACAAACAGTCGTAAAGAAACTGCTACCATTTGATGAGGAGTCGCTGGCCGGAAAAAACCGAACAAGGTCAAATAAAAATTTCACTATCAGAAAAAGGCGGCTGACTGCATTTATTTCTAAGAATCTTAATTCTATACTGTCGCAGTGTTCGACCTCCATAGCGGATAAAAGTTTTACTTTAGACGAAATATATCTTCATCGTCAGTGGTTAGTATGCGATGTTTTACATTTACATCGTGGTCCTCCAAAGACAAAACGCTACATAATTGCTACTGCAGGCAAGACATACACTACTGGCCATTAAAATCGCTACACCACGAAGATGACGTGCTACAGACGCGAAATTTAACCGACACGAAGAAGATGCTGCGATATGCAAATGATTAGTTTTCAGAGCATTTACACAAGGTTGGCGCCGGTGGCGACCCCTGCAACGTGCTGACAGGAGGAAAGTTTCCAACCGATTTCTCATACACAAACAGCAGTTGACCGGCGTTGCCTGGTGAAACGTTGTTGTCATGCCTCGTGTAAAGAGGAGAAATGCGTACCATCACGTTTCCGACTTTGAAGAAAGTCGGATTGTAGCCTATCGCGATTGTGGTTTATCGTATCGCGACATTGCTACTCGCGTTGGTCGAGATCAAATGACTGTTAGCAGAATATGGAATCGGTGGGTTCAGGAGGGTAATAAGGAACGCCATGCTAGATTCCAACGGCCTAGTATCACTAGCAGTCGAGATGACAGGCATCTTATCCGCATGGCTGTAACGGATTGTGCAGCCACGCCTCGATCCCTGAGTCAACCGATGGGGACGTTTGCAAGACAGCAACCATTTGCACGAACAGTTCGACGACGTTTGCAGCAGCATGGACTATCAGCTCGGAGACCATGGCTGCGGTTACCCTTGACGCTGCATCACAGACAGGGGCGCCTGCGATGGTGTACTCAACGACGAACCTGGGTGAACGAATGGCAAAACCTCATTTTTTCGGATGAATCCACGTTCTGTTTACAGCATCGTGTTTGGCGACATCGCGGTGAACGTACATTGGAAGCGTGTATTCGTCATCGTCATACTGGCGTATCACCCGGCGTGATCGTATGGGGTGCCATTGGTTACACGTCTCGGTCACCTCTTGTTCGCATTGACGGCACTTTGAACAGTGGACGTTACATTTCAGATGTGTTACGACCCGTGGCTCCACCCTTCATTCGATCCCTGCGAAACCCTACATTTCAGCAGAACAATGCACGACCGCATGTTACAGGTCCTGTACGGGCCTTTCTGGATACAGAAAATGTTCGACTGCTGCCCTGGACAGCACATTCTCCAGATCTCTCACCAGTTGAAAACGTCTGGTCAATGGTGGCCGAGCAACTGGCTCGTCACAATACGCCAGTCACTACTCTTGATGAACTGTGGTATCGCGTTGAAGCTGCATGGGCAGGTTTACCTGTACACGCCATTCAAGCTCTGTTCGCCTCAATGCCCAGGCGTATCAAGGCCGTCATTACGGCCAGAGGTGGTTGTTCTGGGTACTGATTTATCAGGATCTATGCACCGAAATTGCGTGAAAATGTAATCATATGTCAGTTCTAGTATAATATATCAGTCGAATGAATACCCGTTTATCATCTGCATTTGTTCCTGGTGTAGCAATTTTAATGGCCAGTAGTGTAGTTCATCGAAACGTGACTTAAAATAAATAATGAAAAAGTGGGGACGTAATACCAAATCTTTATGGTATTTATAATTTTCAGCAGTTTATAGATAATATCTTGCCTGTACTTTGTTGATATTTTGTTACTTTTTGTGTTTATTTCTGATTTTATATCTTGAAGGAACAACTTATAGACATTTAAAGTAATCTGTGAAAATGCTGTATGTGTTATTGTACCATGTATAGTGTCGGAAAAAATTGCAACAATACGATAGGGTAAACCGCAGCGAAGTCCCTCTGTGTTACGGAGTCCAAGAGTAACAAGGGCTCTGAACGGTGTGCACCAAAGCACTGTCGCCTGCACCAACGTTGTACCCTATCGTCAAATATACCACAGATCACTATCTATCCTGTTTTACAGAGCATGTAAGCCTCCTGCCTACACGTTCGGCGACGACGCGTGACGTACACCACTGCCTACGTCTCGTTTCAGCGTCCTTCGATCACATTCCATAGATGCTTACGGCAGTAACACGATATTCTTTTTCCCCGCTGGATCATAATGGTCTAATCTTTGTCTAAGTCGCTTAGTCCAGTGGATTTCTACATTTACGGTCCGTATATCATTAGAATGAATTATCATTCGTGTCTGCTGAGCTACCATACGACGGGCCTTCAATAAGTAAAACAAAAATTTTTTTCCGAAAGCAGGTTGGTTTTAGTCGGAATACAGTATATTATTCTCCACTCCTTTGGCTAAAAAACCTTATTTTTCAACCTACAGGCTCTACCTGTAAGGTGGCGTAAGGTCGTCGCATTGAACGGTACCATTCTACCGGTTGACGTCGGAGTCAACGTCTGTCCGCATCAATAAACCCTGTCATCCATGCACTGCTTCCCGCGGAGTGCATCCTTCATTGGGCCAAACAGTTAGAGAAGTTTTGTGAGCTCCTCTCTGGTGTGCAGACTTGTGTGAGGTCTTGTGTTGTCATGACGAAGAAGAAGTTTGTTTATATTTTTGTGGCAACAAACACGATGAAGTCGTTTCTTCAATTTCCTCAGAGTCTGTGGGCACACAGGAGATCGGACAGGTTTGCGCGACCTTGTTACGATGATGACAGACGCCTCACGTAACGACTCACCGGGTTTTAGTTCTGTGTCAGGTCTACGTAGACATTCTACAGGTGTCTATGAATATCTGCGATGCTCTGGTTTCCAGCAAAAAGACAGTTCTCTGGAATGCACCTTCAGTACAGAAGCCATTTTCAAGGCTACGTATAGTGCTGCCACCTATCGGAACTTTGTGAAACAATAGATGCTGAAGCAGGAATATTCCACGATGTCCCACAACAAATTCCGCATTTTTTCAACTGATACTGGCCGAGAAAAAAGTGTTTTCATAACCTATAGAACGCCCCTCGTACTTTCCTTAAAGGGTCGTGTTCGCAGTGCCACAAGGCGGCATTCAATCTCGCCGTGGATGGTGGCCATAACGTTTTTGTTCGACATCGCAACATGGCAACGGTGCAATGGTCACAACGACTGTTTCGAATATCGGGTCTTTAAACGTACCTGAGAGGAACACATCGAGTGGAATGTTTATTTAAGTTCTCACTTTTACATTCTCATATGGACTACACCGACCCGTTACAAGCATAGCAGCGCGCTTCTGCATTCGTCCGATGTCCATTATCATGCCTACCTCGCACTAGAACAAAATTCTACATGACCACACTAGCAACTCCTATGCGATTTCCCTTACAGCTGCAGCTTCTTAGAACTCTTACGTACAGGGTGTTTCAAAAATGACCGGTATATTTGAAACGGCAATAAAAACTAAACGAGCAGCGATAGAAATACACCGTTTGTTGCAATATGCTTGCGACAACAGTACATTTTCAGGCAGACAAACTTTCGAAATTACAGTAGTTACAATTTTCAACAACAGATGGCGCTGCAAGTGATGTGAAAGATATAGAAGACAACGCAGTCTGTGGGTGCGCCATTCTGTACGTCGTCTTTCTGCTGTAAGTGTGTGCTGTTCACAACGTGCAAGTGTGCTGTAGACAACATGGTTTATTCCTTACAACAGAGGATTTTTCTGGTGTTGGAATTCCACCGCCTAGAACACAGTGTTGTTGCAACAAGACGAAGTTTTCAACGGAGGTTTAATGTAACCAAAGGACCGAAAAGCGATACAATAAAGGATCTGTTTGAAAAATTTCAACGGACTGGGAACGTGACGGATGAACGTGCTGGAAAGGTAGGGCGACCGCGTACGGCAACCACAGAGGGCAACGCGCAGCTAGTGCAGCAGGTGATCCAACAGCGGCCTCGGGTTTCCGTTCGCTGTGTTGCAGCTGCGGTCCAAATGACGCCAACGTCCACGTATCGTCTCATGCGCCAGAGTTTACACCTCTATCCATACAAAATTCAAACGCGGCAACCCCTCAGCGCCGCTACCATTGCTGCACGAGAGACATTCGCTAACGATGTAGTGCACAGGATTGATGACGGCGATATGCATGTGGGCAGCATTTGGTTTACTGACGAAGCTTATTTTTACCTGGACGGCTTCATCAATAAACAGAACTGGCGCATATGGGGAACCGAAAAGCCCCATGTTGCAGTCCCATCGTCCCTGCATCCTCAAAAAGTACTGGTCTGGGCCGCCATTTCTTCCAAAGGAATCACTGGGCCATTTTTCAGATCCGAAACGATTACTGCATCACACTATCTGGACATTCTTCGTGAATTTGTGGTGGTACAAACAGGCTTAGACGACACTGCGAACACCTCGTGGTTTATGCAAGATGGTGCCCGGCCACATCGCACGGCCGACGTCTTTAATTTCCTGAATGAATATTTCGACGATCGTGTGATTGGTTTGGGCTATCCGAAACATACAGGAGGCGGCGTGGATTGGCCTCCCTATTCGCCAGACATGAACCCCTGTGACTTCTTTCTGTGGGGACACTTGAGAGACCAGGTGTACCGCCAGAATCCAGAAACAATTGAACAGCTGAAGCAGTACATCTCATCTGCATGTGAAGCCATTCCGCCAGACACGTTGTCAAAGGTTTCGGGTAATTTCATTCAGAGACTACGCCATATTATTGCTACGCATGGTGGATATGTGGAAAATATCGTACTATAGAGTTTCCCAGACCGCAGCGCCATCTGTTGTTGAAAATTGTAACTACTGTAATTTCGAAAGTTTGTCTGCCTGAAAATGTACTGTTGTCCCAAGCATATTGCAACAAACGGTGGATTTCTATCGCTGCTCGTTTAGTTTTTATTGCCGTTTCAAATATACCGGTCATTTTTGAAACACCCTGTAAATGTAAATTTTCCATTCGGCAAGTAATTGAACACGACTGCAACACTTAATGGGAGGTACATACGTAGTTACAATACACCACCAAGATGGTGATGGTCAGGGGACCACTGGCGATGGCTGGTGACAGACGACTGTGGTGAGACTCTGGCGCTCCTTCGCGCTTCAAGAGTCCTTCTGCTTTGGATTCTAGAAATCGGAGAACCAGTTCTAACACATTCTACACACTGTCTCACTCCCCCTCTACAAGGAAACGCCCAAACGCAATGTTCCTCGGAGAACTTCTCAGGGGAGACCGCACTTCAAACATCTGCTTTTTCGATTGCGTTTCTAAGACATCGTCTCGATCGTTGGTCGAACAGCATGTGTTTCCAGCGGTTTTTAGCAGCACCTCTAATTGAGCGTTAGCGTGTCTTCCGAGCTGAGGGGAAGCGTACTCAGTATTCATTATGTGCGCCAGAAAGCCCTTCTGCAAATGAACTGTTCACTGCAAGAGATGGAATGGGACTCCTCCAAGTTATGCCATTTTCGTTCACTTCGTCTTCACGTGATACGGTACTTTCCGAAGTACACGTTTCTTCTATTACTACACTGTATCACTTACTCTTGTGTTCCTCTCAATTGCGTACTACTTCTTGAAGGTTGTAAACGATATACATTGCACACTTGTCAATACCCTTCTCGTGTGTCAGGCGACATATCTAAGTTGCTATACTGCATCAGTTGTGCAACAATGCCGGCCGCTGTGCCCGAGCGCTTCTAGGCACTTCAATCCCGAACCGCGCGACTGCTACGGTCGCAAGTTCAAATCCTGCCTCGGGCATGGATGTGTGTGATGCCCTTAGGTTAGTTAGGTTTAAGTAGTTCTAAGTCTAGGGGACTGATGACCTCAGATGTTAAGTCCCATAGTGCTTAGAGCCATTTGAACCATTTTTTTTGTGCACAAATACTGAAGCGGTATTAACTGAGTACTTTTTAACAAATTTCATCATGTATGTCTGTTTTGTAAAACTGAACTCTCTTATTCGTCGGTCGTTTTCTCTGATTACTATGCAAGTCTGGCTTCGCAGGTGGTTGAAGACGTTCCGCACTGTTGCTTGGCGCCTACTGACGATTTACCGATTTCCCAAAGACATTTCCTTGAGAGCTTACAAGGAGCCTTCTTTCGCCTTCCTCATTATTCGCCCCACTTGTACTCTTCCACTGGCAATCCCTTTAACGTTACGAAGCGCTGAGCGTCCAGTAACTGTCTGATGCTGGGAAAAATCGATTGGCTTCTCTTTATCCTGCAGTTTTTCTTGTACGTCCATTAATACTGCTAAGTTTCAGCCACTTCTTTTTTGCTACGTTGAATTCTTTAAATGAATGGCATAGAAATGGAGGATTTATTACCAGCTGTCCAATGCGGTTGATAATTACATTCGTACGCTATTTCGACCTAGTCGTTTTCGATAGGTTCTGGAAGCACATCGAATGTAAACCATAGCGGAAAACGGAACAGTAACTGACGATCGTCGAAATACTGCGCAGATATTAATGGAATCATCAATGTGGATGCACACTACGGAATGTACACTGACGGAAAAAAAAAATCGCAACGCCAAGAAGAAGTTGCGCGACACAAATTGAAGTTGGTAGGCGCCACTATGAGGCTGCAAATCAGGTTCGCTTTAAACACACACTGTGTCGGCCGTGAGTATTTGTTACCTTCGAGAGTGGGAGTGGTGAATTGATGTTAGTAGAGAACAAGTTTAAGGCGACAAAGACGGCATTATCAACAAATGGCTCTAACAAGGGAAGATCCCCATCGCACCCCCCTCAGATTTAGTTATAAGTTGGAACAGTGGATAGGCCTTGAAAAACTGAACACAGATCAATCGAGAAAACAGGAAGAAGTTGTGTGGAACTATGAAAAAATAAGCAAAATAAAAAAACTGAGTCGTCCATGCCTAAGATAGGCAATATTAAGGGCAATGTGGGCCGAGGAGCGTAGTGGTCCCGTCGTTAGCGTGAACAGCCTGCGGAACGAGAGGTCTTTAGTTCGAATCTGCCCTCGGCTGAAAATTCTGCTTTCTTTATATTCGCAAAGTTATGATCTGTCCGTTCGTTCATTGACGTCTCTGTTCACTGTAATAAGTTTAGTGTCTGTGTTTTGCGACAGCACCGCAAAACCGTGCGATTAGTTGACGAAAGGACGTATCTCTCCAATGGGAACCGAAAACATTTGATCGCAAGGTCATAGGTCAACCGATTCCTCCACAGGAAAACACGTCTGATGTATTCTATACGACACTGGTGACAGCATGTGCGTCACATGACAGGAATATGTTGTCGACCCACCTAACTAGGACACTTGGCGAATGGGTAAAAAGATTCTTCTACCTTGCCCGATTTAGGTTTTCTTGTGGATGTAATAATCACTCCAAAAAAGTGATGAAAACATAAGGGTTTGTCACATAAACTGAAAATAAAAACTTAAGATTTTCGGTCGAGGGAAGATTTGAACCAGAGACCTCTAATTCCGCAGCTGTTCACACTAACCACGGGACCACGGCTCTCCTCGTCTCACACTGCCCTTAATATTGCCTATATTGCACATGGACGACCCAGTTTGTATATTTTGCTTATTTTATCATAGTTCCACACAACTTCTTCCTGTTTTCTCGATCGATCTGTGTTCAGTTTTTCAAGGCCTATCCACTGTGCCAACTTATAACTAAATCTGAGGGGGGTGCGATGGGGAGGTTCCCTTGTAAGCACTATGGGACTTAACATCTGAGGTCATCAGCCCCCTACACTTAGAACTACTTAAACCCAACGACATCACACACATCCATGCCCGAGGCAGGATTCGAACCTGCGACCGCAGCAGCAGCGCTGTTCCGGACTAAATCGCCTAGAACCGCTCGGTCACAGCGGCATGCCATTATCAACACTTCACTGAGTTTTACGAGATCGTGTAATAGGGCTACGAGAAGCTTGATCTTCCTTCTGCGACACTGCAGAAGGACTTGGCAGGAATGTAGCCACTATATATGACTGCTGGCAGCGGTGGTCAGGAGAGCGTAGGGTCACAAGAAGACCGGTTTCGGGATGGCCACGTGGTACTACCAAGAGGGAAGACGATCGTGTTTGGCATGAGGCTTTGATACATCGTACTGCATCTGAAGTAGCAATCTGAGCTGTAGTTGGCACTACAGTGACATAACGAACTGTTACACATTGGTTAGTTCAAGGACAGCTCCGATCCAGACGTCCTGTAGCGACCATTCAACCTATCTCAAACCACTGCCACTTGCGAGATGAGTGACGTCAAACGAGAACTAATTGGAAGGCGGTGTGGAGGTATGTTTTGTTTTCTGGCTAAAGCTGGTTCTGCCTCGACGCCAGTGATGGCCGTTTATTGTCTAGAAGGAAGCCAGTTGAGGCCTGCAACCAACCTGTCTGCATGCTAGACACACTGGACCTACACCTGGAGTTATGGTCTTGGTTGGGAGTTCGTATGACAACGGGAACACTCTCGCGGTTATCGCACGCACCCTGACTGCAAATTTGTACTTCAAATTGCAATTACCATGTTGTTGTACATAAAGTTCAGAACATGATCTTAAAAGGTGTCATTGTAGTGTAGATCTTATCGTAAAATGACGGTATATGGCTACTTTTTACTTGTAATTAGGAGCGATTTGCCAACGGCCTTGCCGCAGTGGTAACACCGGTTCCCGTCAGATCACCGAAGTTAAGCGCTGTCGGGCTGGACTGGCACCTGGATGGGTCTGCTGAGCGCTGTTGGCAAGCGGGGTGCACTCAGCCCTTGTGAGGCAAACTGAGAAGTAGCGGCTCCGGTCTCGTAAACTGACATACAGCCGGGAGAGCAGTGTGCTGACCACATGCCCCTCCATACCCGCATTCAGTGACGCCTGTAGGCTGAGGATGACCCGGCGACCGGTTGTTACCGTTGAGCCTTCCAAGGCCTGTTCGGACGCCAAGAGAGAGAGAGAGAGAAAGAGAGAGAGAGAGAGAGAGAGAGAGGGAGGGAGAAAGAGCGATTTGAAAATGAAGTGAAATACAGAAGTTATAAATGCGCTTGACAATGACGCTTAGTCGAAATACCCTGATAGCACGATTGTATAAACATTACAGCCTACTACGGACCATATTTACTTTCATTATGCTCTGCAGAGTGTCGAAATGTGGCCTTAGCCTGCTCACTCACCAGATCTGTCTCCAATCGAGCACATGTTGGACATCATTGGACGACAACTCCATCTTCATCAAAAAAATTGTTCAAATGGCTCTGAGCACTATGGGACTCAACTGCTGAGGTCATAAGTCCCCTAGAACTTAGAACTACTTAAACCTAACTAACCTAAGGACAACACACACATCCATGCCCGAGGCAGGATTCGAACCTGCGACCGTAGCGATCGCGCGGTTCCAGACTGTAGCGCCAGAACCGCTCGGCCACCAGCGGCCGACCCATCTTCATCAACAAACAGCGTTAACTGTCCCCGTACTGACCGATCAAGTGCAACAGGGATGGAATTCCATCCCACAAACTGGCACCCGGCACCATTACAACACAATGTATGACTTTGCATGCTTGCACTCAACATTCTGGCAGTTACAAAAATGGTTCAAATGGCTCTGAGCACTATGGGACTTAACTTCTGAGGTCATCAGTCTCCTAGAAGTTAGAACTACTTAAACCTACCTAACCTAAGGACATCACACACACCCATGCCCGAGGCAGGATTCGAACCTGCGACCGTAGCGGTCGCGCGATTCCAGAATGTAGCATCTAGAACCGCTCGGACGCCCCGGCCGGCTGTGGCAGTTACACCGGTTATTCGTGTATCAGCATTTCACGCTTGCATTAACTTGCGATGTTGCAATGTTAATCAGTTAAATATTTTCAAAAATGTTCAAATGTGTGTGAAATCTTATGGGACTTACCTGCTAACGTCATCGGTCCCTAAGCTTACTCACTATTTACCCTAAATTATCCTATAGACAAACACACACACCCATGCCCGAGGAAGGACTCGAACCTCCTCGGGGACCAGACACACAGTTAAATATTTTACGTAGACGAATGTGTTCCCGAAATTTCATTACTCTGCGTTAACTATTTTTTGGTGTTGAGATTGTTTCGTTTAGTGTATCTTCTGTCAACCACACCGAGAAAAAAAAAATCATAGATCACATAATTACACTTGTTGTGTTGTAAGTGTACAAGCTCACGCTAGAATTATTCGTTGAAGTAAACTAATTTTGATGTCCAGTGTGCCTTTGTATGATTACTTTTTCCAGTTCATGTATTTTCAGCACGAATGTTACTTTCTTGTATCGATAAATTCGTAGATAATGTTTGGGATCTCCCTGGGTAGTGAGATAAAATGTAAAATGATAGTTATGCGTGATGTAATTTGTTAATCTTTTCTGTAAAGCGCTATCTTAGTTAAAATTTTAAAGAAGAATATTATGACTCTCACTAACCACGAGTTAGTGGCAGTGATGACACTGTCTGGCGACAGGGACTGATCTACAAGCTACTGCAAGTTGTACCAGGTCGAGAAATTGTGGACCTAATATCCAGCATGCTTAGTGAAAGGCAATTTGAAGTGTTTCTAGGCAGCTCTAAAAGCCACAAACGGAAACTAAATAATGGACAACCACAGGGATCTGTTTTAGCCCCATCACTATTCAATTTATACATTAATGATTTACCAACCACAATATCAACTAAATTCATATATGCTGATGACATCGCACTGGTAGCACAGAGCAGTAATTTCGAAGATCGTTGTAAGTAGGCTGTTTAGGTTTTTTTTATTGGTAACGCCACCTCTGTATGAAAATCACTGGCTGTGCTGTGTGCAGTCTGTGGCTGCTTTGCATTGTTGTAATACTCGCCATTGTAGTGTTAGGCAGCTGGCTGTGAACAGCGCGTAGCGTTGCGCAGTTGGAGGTGAGCCGCCAGCAGTGGTGGATGTGGGGAGAGAGATGGCGGAGTTTTGTAATTTGTTATGAACTGCTACATATATTATGACTATTAAGGTAAATACATTGTTTGTTCTCTATTAATATCTTTCATTTGCTAACTATCCCTATCAGTAGTTAGTGCCTTCCCTGGTTTGAATCTTTTATTTAGCTGGCAGTAGTGGCGCTCGCTGTATTGCAGTAGTTCGAGTAATGAAGATTTTTGTGAGGTAAGTGATTTCTGGAAGGTATAGTTTAATGTTAGTCAGGGCCATTCTTTTGTAGGGATTTTTGAAAGTCAGATAGCGTTGCGCTAAAAATATTGTGTGTCAATTTAACCACAGTCTTGTATAATTGTTTAAAGGGGACGTTTCATATGTCGACCCTTAGCCGAGGATACCTCACTGGAATCTTCTGATTTTTTTGTTGTAGTTTGTGTAATTAGTGTAGATTTTGTTTATTGCTAGCGCGGAATTGTAGAGAGAATCTCCTTTGTAGTTGCAGTCTTTCATTGTTGTACAGTAAAACAGTTGTGGCATGCATGTAGATTTGCACCAAGTATTTCGCTGCTGCGCTTGCAATTAACTAGATATTATTTTCAGTGCTATGTTAATGTGTTCTCTTATTTTTGCTCTTCAAATTGTGTATTTCTGTGTTGTCGTGTGAAATATTGTGACAATAATGGCGTGTGAAAAACGTAATACTAGGCTTCAAAGTAAACTGAGAAATGACAGTGAAGACGAAAGCAGTGTGTTAGCGCCGCAGAGTAATGAATTAACTAATGTTCAAAGTAGTAATTTGGTAATTGTGCATAGGGAAATGGAGCGGGCTGTAAATAATGGTGTAGGCAGTGAAACAATTAGTGAACAGGGAAGCGTTATCGATCGATCGGTCGGCAACAGCTCGCCTCAGGATTCCGAAATGACAGGACACAATCTTGCAAATACTGTAGATTCAGGTTTTGCGTCCTCACCGTTTTCTCAAATAAATCAAGACACATTTTCTGCTTTACAAAATGCGAATATTGCCGGTTCAAATGCACTGCCGAATAGCACTGAGGAACATGTTTCAGACACCAGTGCACTGTTATTACAGTTAATGCATCAAATGGGACAAAGGCTACAAAAGTTAGACACAACGCTTGAACAAAATCAGAAACAAATGGGACAAAATCTTCGAAAGTTAGACACAATGGAACAAAATCTTCAAAAGTTAGACGCAATGGAACAAAATCTTCAAAAGTTAGACACACTGGAACAAAATCAGAGACAAACACAGCAACAGCTTCAAAAGTTAGACTCATTGGAACAAACTCTTGAACAAACGCGTGAGGATTTAACTACTGAGTTACATAACATTGAATCGAAATGTAAAAAAGTCTGTCATGACGTAAAAACTCAAATTTGTGAGCATTTTCAACCTATTTTTTCGCGGCATGAAAATGCATTACAGAATCACGAAGCAGCCATAAAAGAACTGCAAATTATTGTTCATGAAAATCATGAGACCTTTCAAGCTAAAATTGACTCAGTTGCGTCTACCGATTCGGTTACAGAACTTGCAAAAACTCAGGAAAACTTAAAGGACACAGTACAAAGACACATGCAGGAAATTAGTACTTTATCAGAGAAAGTAGTTGAACTTTCGGATCAGCTAAATAATTTATCTACGAAGGTAGATGATAATCTGAATAACACAAAACCGGTAGTCTTTAATGACACAGAAGAGTACGAACAAATTAGAAAATTCAAACAAAATCAGAATCAAATTAATACGCAACACCAAAGAGAAATCCGCGCAGAACAAGATCAGCTGACACAGGTAGTACAAGAATTACGTATTTCAGAGGACACTCGCGCACCAATACGGGAAGAGGGACATAGAAATACGGAACAGCCACAAAATAATAACACAGCGCATTTCGGAAATTATGAAAGAAATTGGCAAGGTGCACCGAATTTTGAGATGGAACGGCCGACACGACCTAACAATGACCGATATGCGACTCGCCGACATGATGACTTTGACTATAAGCTGTTCATTACTACACGTAAATTCAAAACATTTAAGAATTCTGGCAACGACATTCATCCACAAGCATGGCTCCATCAATTCTCTCATTGTTTTCCTCCCAACTGGTCGTTAGAACACAGATTAGAATTTATGTGTGGCTATTTAGAGAATGAACCAGCTGTAAGAATGCGATCGGTCATTCACGATTGTCACAGTGAAGGAGAATTTTACCATGCCTTCCTCTCAGCATATTGGTCTCAAGCTACACAAGACCGAGTAAAACATAGCATCATGATGATGAAACACTTTGAACAATCTGAATTTTCCAGTCTTGTGAAATATTTTGAAGACATGTTGCATAAGAATCAGTACCTGTCAAACCCATACAGCCCCTCAGAACTCATCCGCATTTGCTTAATCAAATTGCCTGTACATTTACGACATATTATTTTAGCAGGACGTTGCAAAGATGACATTGAAGTTTTTGAGGGTCTGTTACAAGAATTGGAAATTGACACTGACAATCGGGGAACGCGAAAACAGGAAAACAATCACTACAGGTCACATACGTCACAATTCCGCGATGACAGAAACAATAACTGAACACGACATGGCTATTCTTACAACGCAAATCGTGACCAAAAAAGACACCACCCATATGACAACCACTTGCAGAGTAATACTAGTTACAGAGAAAGATCGCATTTCCGTAGTAATGAAGATGACAGAGATTACCATAGAAACAGACAATATGGGAACAAAAACAATTATTATTAAGGGAGACAGAATAACTTTAGACGCAATGGTCCAGCGCGCAGTTTCGACTCAGGGAGAAATTCTCCACCACGTGACCGACAAGAAAGAAACTATGGAATCTACCGACATGACGACAGACGGTATGATCGTAACGACAGACCTGAACTGCATCAGAACTGGAGGGATTCAAACAGAGCAGGGCACTTTCGACAACGTGAATTTGTAGAAGTTAGGTCTCCAAATCCCAATAACGGCGCGCGCCAACAAAGAGACAGACAATGACTCGCACAGCAGGCAGCCGCGTGCGCCCGGTGGCTCCGAGAAAAATAACATAAGACGCTAGCCTTGAGAAAAATTTTAGCATTCTTTACCGATGTACACAACATGATAATTGCTTTGAAGTTGAAACTCTGTGCACTAGGAAGAGTAAAGGTTTACACCACATTTCACATGTAAAACCGTTTATTGAAAGATAATCTGCTTTTTAACTTTGTCTTTGCCATAAAACTTTTCACTTCACATTTCTAGTATGTTTTGTCAGACTTAAGAAACTGTTAATATACAACAATGTTTGAAGTTAAATATCCAGTCAAGAACCAAGAGAACTTATTTAAACAGAAATTACGAATGCATTGTTATAGTGAACAGACGACACAGTGTTGTTATTTGTGCATTCTTGCGTGTTAGTTGTACGATTACGTAACGACGATAAGGCTTACATACTTAGAACGTTTACCAGTCTGCTAATGAGATTTTAATGCAACATTTTGGTTTACTTGAAAATATATTCTGGATTTAAAGTACTTTCAGTGAGATACCAGATGGCACAGTGGTTAGTTTATCTGACAGCTACACGATTTTATCACGACGCTACTAATGAGTGACAATTTACAATGTTGCTTTTGCAGTGTTTCTGTTTTATATCTGAACAGTTTTCTGTTTTATTCTGGAAAGTAAAACATGTTTTAGTAGTAACTTTTGTGGTATAACTACAATGAGATTGCCTTTTCCGTAGCACAACAATATGTTACAGCACAGTACTTTCTTCATCACGGTAATAAGCGTAATAACTAAGATATCTATACATAAAGCATTTCACTTTTGTTTATCATGAGGTAAGTACATTGACTTCTGCAGAGCTTAACTTTCGGAGGACGATAAGTACGACACTTCCACAGAATTATCTTACAGCAAGACGCACATTTAGCGCTACAGGACATGCATTTGAGTGATTAATTTTAGCGCTACAGGACACGCATTTGAGTGATTAATTTTGTACTTAAAACATTTATTTTTAAAGATATTTGAAGTACAATGATACAAAGGTTTTCAGTGATACATTTCATTCCATTGCTGTAATCTGTAACACCTGAGGGTATAATTACATTAATCCTCAGGGGGGTACACACTTACTTTGTGTACCATGTGTTTGGCAAGCACAAGGAGCCCTAGCTAATATGGTATTTGCTTATACAACTTTACACATCGGTACCATATTTCTCTAACACAGAATTACACAGCTATCTGATCATTTAACTGAGAGATAAACATTTTTTTTGCTACATCAGTGACACATGTTTACACAATTACACAGTTGGATAACTTCACACTTATGAAATTGTATTTTGTCTGTACTTTGAGAAATGCTCATATTTTTTGGAACCATTGTGATACTACGAGAGCTTTGAATGATGTATTTGGTATGAGATCATGATTTTTAAAGTACGTTAGAGGTAGATGACATTATTGAAATGAGCAGAGAATATTTTTTAGGGTTTGAAATTATTGCAGAAAGCTACGACGTTTTTGAGATTTGACTGAGGTGTTATGATGTTGTTATTACGATGACGATGTGTATTATGTTGTTGAGGAATGTTTATTATGCTGCGTATTTCTCATGATGAAATATTGAAGAAGCGTCGATGAATATGTATATGTATAATGAGGTAAGGAATAATGAGTAGTGTTTAGGGACTCTGATTTGTGGAAAAGGTTGTTGGAGACCAAGAATCGTACTTTAAGAGCTATGAAATGTGTGTAAATGCGTGAATGTATCACAATGCTGGCGAAAATTTTTTGGAGTCTGTTATATTTACAGGATTTTGTTTCTACAGATTTGTAACGCAAATTCTTAACCTGTGAATTTTTTTATATGAGACTGTCACTGCAGCGGAAACTGGTGTCGTAAATATTTCGGTAAGAAAGTTAAGTGACCACCTGCACATAATGCGTCGTGAGCGGCCAGGTGTGCCAGCCGCCTTGAGAAAAAGCCATTAGGTGGTAGAAAAAAAAGGGGTGGCCATTATCCTCGCTATCGACATTCCTTTGTAGAAAGCATCGTAAATACGACACCCTCAAACTTGAAAACATGATTGCACTGTAGAGTTCTTAATTTATGATATTTACTGAAATGAAATGATGAGAAACATTTTATGTCTATTGTCTTGCTAGTTGAAAGATTGTTTACTGCATTATGAAATGCCATATGGCTAGTGAATGACGTTTGACGCCTTGCTTTGCCTATTTTGTTTAATATTTAGTTCCTAGCTGCACTGCAGCATTGGTTATTATAAAATTTAATATATGTACTAATATCACTATTTTCTGTCTACAGACCCATTAAGGAATACGTTTATGATATACTTTCTTAGAAAAGAGAGCACAAATAGACATTTCCTTTCACAGGAATTGGATAAATAATTTTTTATTGACTTGGTAACTTTCTTGCAGAGTACGTTTTTGTGATGCATCACTCTAGTGTTAAGATGTGACATAGGTATTAGGCATGGCCATTTTTAGTGTAATATTTTTCTGCTTGAGCTATGTCATGTTTAGATATAAGTTATTTCATTTTCGTGCTACTGAATTTTAATTTGTGTTACTCTGCTAAGCCAGATTTATTTTTCTTGTTTGCTGCGCATTGCCTCATATTAGTTGTAATGTTGAATTGCTTGGTAATTTAGATTTACTGTAGCTTGCTTTGCAAATTTCCATTTTTTATTGCTATTTGTATTAATTGTTTTGTGCTGCTGCATTGCCTCGTCCCTTAGTTAAGCATCTGAGCTCAGTAGATTTAAGTTAGCTTAAGAGGGGTAGACTATATAAGAAACTGACTATGGAGAATAGGTAAAGAATACGTTGCGAAGTTATATGAAAAAGATTTGGGCCAAAATGAGTATTGTACACTGAGAAATAATTATATTGAAAGAAATATGAATAGAATACAGAAAGCAGGTATAGATAGGACTTTTTGGGAATAATGATGAATGAAGGGAGATCTCCAAGAAGTAAAGAAAGTTTTGTTTGCAAAATACTGCAGTACAACAAACCCTGTCCTTTCCTTTTGTATTATCCCACTATATGTTTGTGTACCCTTGTGTATTTGTTTTCTTCCTGTCTCTGTGTAGTTTCATAGGATTTTTTCTTCTTCTAATACTAAGCTACATTCACTATGATGAGGAATACTGTTATCCTCAAATATAATTGGCATTAATAATATGTTATTTACCTTGTAAATATGCTTAGACATTATTTATTCTGTTTTGTTTTAATGCTCATGTGTAAAGTTGATGTTCCAAAAGTGATTCTGATCTTTTATGTATCTACTTATCTCATAATTCCTGTAACATTGATGTATATGTTTATTTCTATTCTGTTGTAAAGCCTGTACTACAAATGTTATCTGTATTGTTATGTTCTTTAATGATGTACTTTGTACCTTTGTAATTGTATTATTATGTTATAAAATTGTAATTGACACCAGTTCATCATATTATTAACTTGTAAGTTACATTTCACTGCACACGTTTCTGTTGGTCATAGTATATGGACAATATGTGAGAAGTAGAGACTGTTAGTGTTTGAACGTGTGTTAATAATTCAGCAAGGGACTGGATAACAGCATTGCTGGTTCTAAGGACAATTCCAAAAACTTTGTGAGTGCACAAGTGGTGGTTATGGACTTGCTATATTATCCGCAAGACTCTTCGATGGTGATTGTGCACCTGCACAGTCACAACAGATGGCTGCTGGCTATCTCTACAAGGACTACAGTGGGTCTGCATCTTTGATGACCCACCAGTACCATTATCTCTACAAGGACTACAGAGGGTCTACATCTTTGATGATCCATCAATACCATTATTTCTACAAGGACTGCAGTCGGTCTGCACCTCTGGTGGCCCACCAATACCGTAATCTCTACCAGGACTACAGTGGGTCTGCTCTGTGATGACCTACCTACCAATACTCTTCAAAATTTCGACTGACTGCTGTGGGTTTGCTCTGTTGTGGCCCATTATCTGTATGCATGTCAAGAGTCAGCACTGTCTTTCCGTTGGAAGGACAACACTACTTCTTCAAGATTGCATGGAAATCCACTACTTCCGTTCCGTGTGCATTTTCTTCTACTGCTCAGACTTTGAGAAAAACACTACTATTTTACCGTGATGAACGATCAGGACTGTCTTTATAGACTGTGAGAAAAATTGAGCTTTTGACCAACATAGTATCAATAAGTGTGTGCATTTGATTTCTTTGTTATTGTAATTATGAAAAATTTTTTCAAATCTCTATTGGCCACTGCCCAATCCAATTTGTAAAATTTTTTGTGGGGAGCATGGGGGCTATGTAAGTAGGCTGTTTAGGTTTTTTTGTTGGTAACGCCACCTCTGTATGAAAATCACAGGCTGTGCTGTGTGCAGTCTGTGGCTGCTTTGCATTGTTGTAATACTCGCCATTGTAGTGTTAGGCAGCTGGCTGTGAACAGCGCGTAGCGTTGCGCAGTTGGAGGTGAGCCGCCAGCAGTGGTGGATGTGGGGAGAGAGATGGCGGAGTTTTGTAATTTGTCATGAACTGCTACATATATTATGACTATTAAGGTAAATACATTGTTTGTTCTCTATTAATATCTTTCATTTGCTAACTATCCCTATCAGCAGTTAGTGCCTTCCCTAGTTTGAATCTTTTATTTAGCTGGCAGTAGTGGCGCTCGCTGTATTGCAGTAGTTCGAGTAATGAAGATTTTTGTGAGGTAAGTGATTTCTGAAAGGTATAGTTTAATGTTAGTCAGGGCCATTCTTTTGTAGGGATTTTTGAAAGTCAGATAGCGTTGCGCTAAAAATATTGTGTGTCAATTTAACCACAGTCTTGTATAATTGTTTAAAGGGGACGTTTCATCGTGAACGAATTCTTACGAAGGATCTGGAGAAGATGTCAACTTTCTTCAAGACCTGGAGATTGATCCCAAGCACATCAAAAACTGAAGTCTCTCGTTTCCATCTAGCGAATCGTGCTGCGAACTACAAACCAAGAGTTCTGCTCAATGGACAAACGTTGAGGTACAATCCTTTCCCAAAAATCTCAGAATCACTCTAGATAGAACCCTGAGCTACAAAGAGCACATCACCAAGCTTTTTCATAAAGTTGCTGCAATGGACAACATACTACATAAGCTCAGTGGTACCACCTGGGGAACCGCTGCTGACTGTCTGCGCTTAACTGGAATCAGTCTTGCGTACTCTGCTGCCGAGTACTGTGCAGCTGTCTGGTTGGAAAGTGTGCATGTGAAGAAGGTAGACACAAAACTTAACGACACATTGCGCTGTATTACTGGTTCCATCAAACCAACCTCATGCCACTGGCTACCTGTGCTGAGTCACGTCCGTCCACCTCACTTAAGGCGGAAACAATCTCTACTGAGGGAGGCCAAGAAATCTCTGCATCACCCTCTCTACCACTGCACCAGGAATTCTGTCATCCGCTACAGCAACGATTGCGAACAAGAAGACCAGCAAGTGTTACCGCAGGACAACTCATCGCGGATGGTTTTGATCTAAATGAAAGCTGGAACCATGAATGGTCAACAAAAACTTTGGGAACAAGAGCCCATCACCTTGATCCCACCAAGAAGCCCAAAGGTTTTGACCTACCGAGGAACCTCTGGTACCGCCTCAACAGGTTAAGGACTGGACATGGTTGTTGCAGCTACTTCAGGTACAAATGGGGCTGGATCAGTTCACCAGTGTCTGAATGTAATCAAGAAGAGCAGACAATTGAACATTTAGTCCAACGCTGTCCACTTCATTCATACCCTAGAATTCCCGACGACTCGTTCACTCGCACGCCCAGCTTAATTAATTGGTTGAAAAACACGGACTTTAAGGTTTAATCTTGCCTTATATCGTATGTATATCGTATAAAATACTTGCCTTGTATCAACTGTATATTGTATAAAATCACCATACGATTAAATAAATAAATAGTGGCAGTGATTTCGGGAAAAATCCCAAAACGTATCCAGTGAAATTACCCACTGAGTACTTAGGTAGCGCTGCGCCGCAGCGCAGAGCTTCTTCTCTGGCGAGAATGACGCCGGCACCATCACACGGCGTTCTCAGCTTTGTTTTGAGGAGTGCTTTTGCTGAATGAATCCGTAAAGCAAACTCTCCCGAATACCTTCATTTTCACGTTAAAAAGAAGACTGCTTTCAAGACGTCATTGATCGAAAGCAGCAGAAGTCTTTGCGTGTATAGTATTATGCCTGTTTACACAACTGGCCTGCCGATAGCAGAGTACCGCTGAGGAACGGAAAGGGGTGCCGTTTAATAACTTCTCGCCTTTGATTTCGTGAAAGTGAAAGCTTCCTTTCTGAAAAAATTAAAAATAATTAAAATAAATAAATAAAAACGCTGTGAATGTCCCGAGGAAGTGCTTCTAATTTTCCCTAACAGGTCACAGTTGCTCCGTAACGTTGATTCACAGAATCCAAGAGCGGAAGGGCACGATGAAAACACCAGAGAATCTACAAGAGGTAAAGAAGTAAATCGTAAGGCACTAATTATACTTAATGCCTCTTGAGCAGATAATGCTTTGAAACGAAGCTTGTTTACTACTTAGATTCAATTAATAAAGGGCCGATAATACGATTACGAAACAGGGTTTCGTACCCGATGACGTACACCTAACGAAAGAAATGATTCAAGTCCGGCATTTCATCGCTCTTTAATCTATAGAATGCCATCGAAATGTGTTTCACACGGAGATTTAGATTCGTTTGATGGCAAAATTTAATTTTATCTGCGCTGATTGGCCTTTGATTCTCTGTGATAGTTAATAATATTATACGATTCCCCCAATCACCACAGTGTTAGTCTGTCGCTTAATGGATCGTCATTGTTAAAATTATTTAGCAGAAAATCTATTGCTCTTAGTAGATACTAGTTCGTAGTGATGATACCAGTACTACGTTTTGCTTCTATAGTTCCGCTTTTGGAAATTATAGTTTCGTGTGAGAACATGTATATTTGGGTGTATTGAGCTTTGAATTAGTACCCTTTTATACAGTCCTCTGCGATATTTGTCTGCGGAAGTGAAGATAGCTTTTGGTTACAGCTCTTCATATGTTACCATGTAGAGTATTGTGAACATACATCGAAACAATCAGCAGCCAATCGCATAAAAGAAATTTTATTTCCTTAATCTCTTTCAGGCACTTAGTGTCTGTCTTGAGAAGGCTGTAACTATCGCATTATTTGCGAGTGACAACAGGATGCAAGCAGCATACTGCTGTGGTCTTGTGTTTCATAGCGCTTCTACAGAAATGGTATAAATAAACAGAACAGAAAGTGCAAACATGATGACAGATATCGTACTTTTACCCCAGGGCCTCAGTGTGCGAGTAAAAATACGGTGATGCCTGCACTTGTTCTTCTGCTTCTTTATACCAGTTTTGTACAGGTCCCGAACATAAGACAAAGACAAAAAAAAAAAGCACTCTGTCCTCAGGCCAAGAGTGGCCTACCGGGACGATCCGACCGCCGTGTCATCCTCGGTGGAGGATAGGAGGGGCGTGGGGTCAGCACACCGCTCTCCCGGTCGTTATGATGGTATTGTTGACCGAAGCCGCTACTATTCGGTCGAGTAGCTCTTCAATTGGCATCACGAGGCTGAGTGCACCCCTAAAACTAGACTAAATATAACGATTGTGGATTTTAAACCAGTTCTCCAATACATTAATTTTTTGGAATGTCATAAGAGTTCTCTCTTTGTAAAATGCTTTACTTTAATCAAACGCATTACTCGAATGAGGCAAATGACTGAATTGTTAATATAAACATCAAAAAAAGTTTTGCATCATCTCGGTTCCGAGAGTTCCAGAACCTGAACAGAAAACTGGAGTAGACATCAACATAAACACCATGTCCGCCCTTTTTATTGCTCATGAAAACAACACATTGCATGCTGCACCACCATACAGCGAAACCTTCAGAGGTGGTGGTCCAGATTGCTGCACACACCAGTACCTCTAATACCCAGCAGCACGTCCTCTTGCATTGATGCATGCCTGCATTAGTCGTGGCATATTATCCACAAGATTATCAAGGCACTGTTGGTCCAGATTGTCTCACCCCTCAACGGCGATTTGGCGTAGATCCCTAAGAGTCGTCCATAAACAGCCCTTTTCAGTCTATCCCAGGCATATTCGATAGGGTTCATGTCTGGAGAACACGCTGGTCACTCAAATCGAGCGATGTCGTTACCCCGAATCAAGTCATTCACAAGATGCGCACAATGGGGGCGCGAATTGTCCTCCATGAATTCGAATGTCTCGCCAGTATACTGCCGATATGGTAGCACTATCGGTCGGAGCATGGCATTGACGTATCGTACAGCCGTTACGGCGCCTTCCGTAACCACCAGCGGCTTACATCGGCCCCACATACTGCCACCCCTAAACAGCACGGAATCTCCCCTTTGCTGCACTCGCTGGATGTGTCTAAGGCGTCCAGCCTGACCGGCTTACCTCCAAACACGTCTGCGACGATTGTCTTTTTGAAGGCACATACAACACTCATTGGTGACGAGGATATGATGCCAATCCTGAGCGGTTCATTCGACATGTTGTTGGGCCCCATCTGTACCGCGCTGCATGCCGTCGTGGATGCAAAGATGGACCTCGCCATGGACGTCGCGAGCGAAGTTGCGCATTATGCAGCCTATTACGGACAGTTTGAGTCGAAACACGACGTCCTGTGGCTGCACAAAAAGCATTACTCAACATGGTAGCGTTGCTGTCAGGATTCCTCCGAGCCATAATCCGTAGGTAGCGGCAATCCACTGCAGCAGTAGCACTTGGGCGACCTGAGCGAGGCATGTCATCGACAGTTCCTGTTTCTCTGTATCCCCTCCATGTCCGAACAACATCGCTTATTTTTCACTCCGAGACGAACCGCGGTATTGACCGTCTAGGCATGGTTGGACTACAGACAGAACGAACCGTGTACCTCCTTCCAGCTGGAATGACTGGAACTGATCGGCTGTCGGAGCCCCTCCGTCTAATAGGCGCTGTTCATGCATGGTCGTTTACATCTTTGGGCGGTTTAGTGACATCTCTGAACAGTCAAAGGGGCTGTGTGTGTGATACAATATCTACAATCAACGTCTATCTTCAGGAGTTCTGGGAACTATGATGATGCAATACTTTTTTTGATGTGTGTATATAGATAAGGAAGCACATGAGAATTTTGTTCTTTATCTTTACACATTTCTGTAGCTGGATGTCCGCTAAATCATTCAACAGCAAAATATTAATCGTAAGCGAGACATCTGAAAATAATATGAGAAAAGTCATTAAAAAAATTGTGGTATTTGAGCCGTGGCGGGACTGGCGCCAGGGATATGTTTGGCTTAGGCACTATCGATTCCCTCTGACATAAGTTTGTCTTTGGAGCCTGGGCCGGCTCAGGATATAGCGGGCAGTACAGAGTGGAAGGGCGGAGGGGGGGGGGGAGAGGGGGGACAATGTTGGGCGCGGCACGCGGAAGTGCGCGTATTAACGACACGTTGGATAGACGACAGCGAGCGCGGTGTGGTGCTTGAGTACGGGCGGCAGTTAGCGCTTGATCGTACTGGGGTGAGTGACAGCGGGCCGGCTCTGTGGCTTCTTGGCAATCTCGTGAAGCTATGCATGTGCTCGCTTCCGTCAAGGAACACGCTGTTATTAGCGGACTAACAAGGGAACCTCCCCATCGCACCCCCCTCAGATTTAGTTACAAGTTGGCACAGTGGATAGGCCTTGAAAAACTGAACACAGATCAATCGAGAAAACAGGAACAAGTTGTGTGGAACTATGAAAAAAAATAAGCAAAATATACAAACTGAGGAGTCCATGCGGAAGATAGGCAACATCAAGGACGATATGGTCTTAGGGGCGCCGTGGTCCCGTGGTTAGCGTGAGCAACTGCGGAACGAAATGTCGTTGGATCAAGTCTTCCTTCAAGTGAAAATTTTAATTTTTTGTTTTCAGACAATTATCTATCCGTCCGACCGTCCGATGGGAGGTAACTGCCCCGTCGTATGGGGACGCTACACCTAAACGGAAAAATTTGAAAACGTTAAAAACATATGTTTTGACAGAGCACAGGGAAAACTGTGCGACTGTGAAACTGTTGCATTCATTTGTTGCAGTTTATCTGATACTCTTCATGTTTTCATCACTTTTTTGGGAGTGATTATCACATCCACAAGAAAACCTAAATCGGGCAAGGTAGAAGAATCTTTTTACCCATTCCCCAAGTGTACAAGTTAGGTAGGTCGACAACATATTCCTGTCATGTGACGCACATGCCGTCACCAGTGTCGTATAGAATATATCAGACGTGTTTTCCTGTGGAGGAATCGGTTGACCTATGACACTGCGATCAAATGTTTTCGGTTCCCATTGGAGAAGCACGTCCTCTCGTCTACTAATCGCACGGTTTTGCGGTGCGGTCACAAAACATAGACACTAAACATATTACAGTAAACAGAGACGTCAATGAACGAACGGACAGATTATAATTTTGCGGAAATAAAGAAAGTTAAATTTAACTCATCACTCGAGGGAAGGCTTGAACCAATGACTTCTCATGCCGCAGCCGCTCACGCTAACCACGAGACCACGGCGCTCCAGAGCTCAGGTTATCCTTGTTGTTGCCTATCTTGCGCATGGACTAGTCAGTTTGTATATTTTGCTTATTTTTTTCATAGTTCCACACAACTTCTTCCTGTTTTCTCGATTGATTTGTGTTCAGTTTTTCAAGGCCTATCCACTGTGCCAATTTATAACTAAATCTGGGGGGGGGGGGGTGCGCGATGGGGAGGTTCCCTTGTAAGCAACGTCTGGCGTCTTCGCCACATCGATCCAGCAGCTGGCATCAAGTTAAGTAATTCAAGTCCTACCAACGATTAGTGAAATATTGCTTTTGAGGCAGTAAAGGGTTGCAAGGACTGTGATGTGATATTTCATGCCTCTTATTAAGTGTGTGCTTCGCTCCTTAATAGTATTGTTCTTACTTCAGCTGGCAAGTGCCCAAAAAAATTGATACGTGTACGCAGCCTTACCGAGCGATCTATATTCTGTGTCTAAAGATTGCCGTGTGGTACCTTACAGGCCCACATAAGGTGCTCCATGTGATGCTTGGGTTTTAATGAGCCAGTTTCTTTTGCATCATTAGTGTACGTGGTTCTGCTTAAAGGAATGAAATTAGTTTTATTATTGTCAATTTTATCGAAGTGGTTTTCTGTATAAGTTTGAATATTAAGGTGAGGGAAGGTTTGTTTGGTTCCCTGTTGTCGCTTCTGATTTATGTTTCAGAGATCGGAAGCAGTGGGCCACCGAAGTGCAGAGCGTGCGTACGGGCGGTGGACTTCGCCTGAGCTCGCGTGTGCTGTTTGGTTCCGATTTCGGTGTTCTGAACGGGGTGGAAGTACAAACGGAGTCCACATCTTAATTCGAAGACAAGTACTCAGTCGCCTCCACCGTTAGTGGCCAAGCCGTGGCCTCTCAATCTCGGGCCTCAGTTACTGTACAAGCTGCAGTTTTTTAAAGCTTGTGGTGACTCTGCAAGGTTGCCCGGGTTAAATGTTTTAAATATTTGTCTTAAGAATTTTGAGGGATTTCTAGAAGAATGTGTCTTAATTGAAAACGTTTTTTAAAACTGCGGTGCAATTCAGCCTTAGTGGCTTATGTCAATTTTGATGGGGAAATAATTGGGTTATTACTGATCAAACTGTCTATAACCTTGTAAAGCTGTTTGGTAATATCTCGCCGGGGGGAGGGGGGGGGGGTGCCTTTCAGTCTATGTGGAAATAATAATTGATTGCCTGGTTATTTGTTATTTGATGTAAAGTTTCTTTTAAATGATTTACTTGGCCCGAGTGGCGGTTTTTTTTTAATGTTTGCAAAGAGATTAACTCGCTTGTGGTTTCATATAACAAGCAGTTTGTAAAATTTGCCTGAGTGGCGGGTTTTTAAATGTTTGCAAAGAGATTAATCCATTTGAGGTTTTATAACAAGCAGTTTGTAAAGTATGCTTGAGTGACGTTTCTTAAAGAAATTAGTATCTGATTTATGATTGTAATTCTCTTAATGATTTATCTATGATGCAAATAAATATGTTGAAATGAAATGGTCACTGTATGGGTCAAGTCCTTCCACTCCCTTTATAGTAAAGGTTAAGGAATTTGCAGTTCAAAAAGAAATAACGTTCCAGCATTAAATTTCAAAGTTTGCCGAAGCAAAACATATATATGCAATTAAATAGCTCTTTCACTCTCATTTAATACGACACTGGCCTTTTGAGCATCTTATGCGAGCTCTTGGTCACCGGATTTGACAACCAAATCACAAACACTCTCACGCGCCGACAAGTTCTTGCAAAGACTCCCCTCTAACCGAGAGCTCTGTTGACAGGCTTCTCCTGCTGATTACGTGCAACGTCCCGGTGCCCTATTGCTCACAGCGCTGGACCGCCCTCTGCGCATGCGTCGGTCACCTCGAGTCGGCTGCCGGTTGCTTACGTCACATCTGTAGTTAGCCGCAGGCGAGCAACGACCACACGTGATCTCAGTAACATTTTTGCGAATCATCTCGCTCATCACACACAGATAGAACTCAAATCCACAAGTGTCTCACCCTGCATCGCTACATGTGTCTATTCGGGTGGACTAAAACTTCTTAGGCCATTACGGCTGAAATTTAAATACGAAACTGAGAGTTCAATGTCATTGTGGTGAGTGTTCATGACTTCAGTCACTACAAACAAACACATTGCCACTGTCTTCATCACTGTTTCTGCTTTGGTCGTCGCTGTTCTGTTTTATACTTGTCGACAATCTCGCTTGTACTTCCTTTTCTACAGCTATCTTCTTTACTTATGGTGTTGCATATGAATGACAACAGTATGGCTCGTGTGGTCTGATCTTTATCTAGTAAGGTGGTCCCTTCATTTTGCCCGGTAACTTCGAGAACGTGTCTTCATACTTCAACACCATGTTATGGTTCAAATGGCTCTGAGCACTATGGGACTTAACATCTGAGGTCATCATTCCCCTAGAACTTAGAACTACTTATACCTAACTAACCTAAGGACATCACACACATCAATGCCCGAGGCAGGATTCGAACCTGCGACCGTAGCAGTCGCGCGGTTCCGGACTGAAGCGCCTAGAACCGCTCGGCCTCCGCGGCCGGCTAACACCATATAACCATATAACACCATATAACACCATATATTGGGTCGATGCGTTAAGTTCATAGTGTTTTTTTATATGTTTAATAAACGCAACAGATACACATAACAGAGACTTAAGTCATCAATAATACAAGGTGCGGCAGCGTTCATAGTGGGATTTTAAAAACACACCATCAGGCAGTAACTGTAATTTATTTATTACCTCTTATGTCAATTAATAGTTAAAGGTATGCCATTTACTAATGTGTTAGTCATTGTCCATTGCGTGGATTACTTTTTGAATATGACTCATGTCAAATGATGTCCCCTCTGCACAACAGATTTATCTAGGCGGCGTTGGAAGCTTTCCATAACTCGGCGTAACGTGTTCCCTGGGACATTGCCGACGGCAGTTCTGATGCGATCCTTCAACTCAGTAATGGTGGCACAACGTGTTCGGCAAACTTCTTGCTTCAGGTAGCCCCAAAGGAAAAAGTTTGCACAAGAAATATCAGGCGAGCGAGGCGGTCAGGTAATGTCACCAAAACGGGAAATTAATCTACCGGGAAATGTCTGTCGCAAGAAATCCATGCAAATTCTGGCCACCATTCCTGAGTTGAAAGATCGCATCAGAACAGCCGTCGGCAATGTCCCAGGGAATACGTTACGCCGAGTTATGGGAAGGTTCCAACGCCGCCTAGATGAATCTGTTGCGCGGAGGGGGCATCATTTGACAGGAGTCATATTTAAAAAGTAATCCAGGGAATGGACAATGACTTATACATTAGTAAATGGCATACCTTTAACCATTAATTGACATAAGAAGTATATTCTCCTACACTATTTACAACAGGCTGCCAACGCTGGGGTAATTTTTCGATTCCGCGAATAGAAATCACATGGTTCTGACAAGGGAACCTCCCCATCGCACCCCCTCAGATTTAGTTATAAGTTGGCACAATGGATAGGCCTTGAAAAACTGAACACTGTTCGATCGAGAAAACAGGAAGAAGTTGTGTGGAACTACGAAAAAAATAAGCAAAGTATACGAACTGAGTAGCCCATGCGCAACATAAGCAACATAAAGGATATTGTGAGCTCAGGAGCGCCGTGGTCCCGTGGTTAGCGTGAGCAGCTGTGGAGGAATAGGTCCTTGGTTCGAGTCTTCCATCGGGTGAAAATTTACTTTCTTTATTCTCGCAAATATGAGATCCGTCCGTTCGTTCATTGACGTCTCTGTTCACTGTAATAAGTTTAGTGTCTGTGTTTTGCCACCGCACCGCAAAACCGTGCGATTAGTAGACGAAATGACGTGCCTCTCCAGTGGGCACCGAAAACATTTGCTCGCAAGGTCATACGTCAACGGATTCCTCCACAGGACAACACGTGTGATATATTCTATACGACACTGCTGACGGCATGTGCGTCACCTGACAGGAATATGTTGTCGACCCATCTAACTTGTACACTTGGCGAATGGGTAAAAAGATTATTCTACCTTGCCGATTTAGGTTTTCTTGTGGATGTGATAATCACTCCCAAAAAGTGATGAAAACATAGGAGTTTGCACATGAACTGCAACAAATGACTGCAGCAGTTTCACAGTCGCACAGTTTTCCCTGTGCTCTGTCAAAACATATGTTTCTAACGTTTTCAAATATTACCATGTGTTGACCGTCAAATCCTGCATGTGTCCAAGCAAATCGGAACATGTCCTGGAATTTTGGAGAGCGAAGTTGATTATGTTTGAGTGCCTTAACTTTGATAATAGTCTGAAAATAAAAAGTTTTTCACTCGAGGGAGGCTTGAACCAAAGACCTTTCGTTTCGCAGCTGCTCACGCTAACCACCGCACCAAGACGCTTCGGAACTTGCAGTCCCCTTGATGCTGCCTATGTTGGACATGGACTACTCAGTTTGTATATTTTGCTTATTTTTTTCATAGTTCCACACAACTTCTTCCTGTTTTCTCGATTGATCAGTTTTTCAAGGCCTATCCACTGTGCCAACTTGTAATTAAATCTGAGGGGGGTGCGATGGGGAGGTTCCCTTGTGAGGTAAAGAACTCTTAGAGCCATGTTCAGAGCGCATTTTCATCCAGAATGGAAGTTCCTTGAAAGCTGTTCGACAGACAGCGGAAAAGGTGAAAATGAGAGGGTGCAAGATCAGGTGAATAAGGTGAGCTCGAAATGACTTCCCAACTTAACTCCTGTAGAGAGTCTTTTGTCAATCTGGATGAAAGACGGCAGCTGTAGCCGTGAAATAACGTCACTTCACGCAGTCTTCCTGGTCGTTGTTCTTAAGGTGCGTTTACACTGCGATTTGTATCGGCACATGTATGAGATACATGTATTTGCGAGTTTGCGACATGTATCGCGACTTGTATGAGTTGACACGTATCAACCTCATACATGTATGAGCGTGCGTTTACACTGGTTGATATGTATCACTGTGCGATAGCTTCCGACGACGATTTGGAAGATTTCACATTTTTATGTGCTGATACACTTGCTCTTTTGGAAGATGATAGGAAGAAAAGGCGGAGGAAGCGCAGATGGTGGCACAGAGAGTTTCTCGCGAATTAACGCTAGAGGATGGCGCATATTTTAGAAATTATGTTAGGATGAGTATGGAGGATTTCCGCGGTTTGTTATCACTTGTGGCTCCTCTTGTGTCCAAAACCAACACAAACTTTCGGGAAGCGATTCCATCAGAGGATCAGTTGGCAGTAACACTCCGTTTTTTAGCCACTGGGGATTCCTCGTAAAACGAAGATTTCATGACAAAACATTTGCATTGTCGCGCGATTGCTAATGCCAACGTCTCACACACGATTGTCGGCATCCGTTGTCAACATTATCACGCGAGGCCGCCGGAATAATAGCAAAACATTGATATACGTGCCAGATGCATGAAAAAATTATATAATGTATTACATACTCTGATATATATATAAAACTTCTACCTTCACTTCTTGGGATAAAACTTGCACAATGGCCTCGCAAACACGAAGAATAATGTTGCATATGGCACTTTTTGATATTCTATGCAGATACATTGACGTCGAAACGACAGTCGGCACCTTCAAAACTCAAACAGCCGCCAAAGAGCCTAGTACTACGCATGCGCTAATCGTCGAAATAAGCGGCAGTCGACAAGACGACAGGAAATGATAGTACTGCGCATGCGCGAGTTCTTCAAATGTCGCTCATACATGTCGCGTATATGGCCAAAAAGCGATATACAAAATGTATACGAGACATGTATGAGCTCGAGGGTCCGCATACAAGTTCCGTGAATTTTTGTATGAGGTGATGTATCGCGACATGTCAGATTGACATATCGCTCATACATGTCGCGATACATGTATCCCAGTGTAAACGTATCTTCAGACTGCGTCTTGAAGATGTCTCAGTTGTTGGCAGTAAATGTCGGCAGTGATGGTTACACCTTGGGGAAGCAGTTCGTAATATACCACACCGTCGCTGTTCCACCAGATGCATAACATTAATTTTTCGCAGGTATATGTACGAAGAGTTGCTGCTTTTCTGGGCTCAACCATTGCCTTCTTTTCCTTATGTTAACATAAAGACACTATTTCTCGTCACCATTAATGATACAGGGCAGGAATGGTCACGTTGTTGAAGAGCCAATAGATGACGAGCAAGCAGAGATGCACTTATGGTCACACGCCGATTTTTGTAGGAATGGTTACAGTTCACCACATTTCCAGTCTTCGAGTGCAGTGACGCGGATCATTGTGGATTAGTACATTTAAACGATCTACATCAAACGTCGAAGGTCTTCCGGAACGTAGAGAGTCACTAATGTAAAACGATCATCCTTAAAACAAAAACCATTATCTCACCGTGCTCTGTTGTATGGAATTATTCCCATACATAGGACAAATGTTTCTGGCTGCCTCCGCTGATTTCAGCCCTCTACTGAAGAACATGTCCGAAATGTTCCCATTTCTCCACTTGTCAATCCATTTTCTAGCGTTTGCAACTCCACTCACTATCTCCAGATGACGAAACGACAATATGTAAACTCAAACAGCAGCAATGAAATACAAATAAAAAAATGACAGTCGATAAATAAACCCATAGCAACCGGTATACCTACATGTAAAACACTACGCTACGAACTTATGCACCAACGTAATAAAAAATGGTTCAAATGGCTCTAACAAGGGAACCTCCCCATCGCACCCCACTCAGATTTAGTTATAAGTTGGCACAGTGGACAGGCCTTGATAAACTGAACACAGATCAATTGAGAAAACAGGAAGAAGTTGTGTGGAACTGTGAAAAAATAAGCAAAATATACAAACTCAGTAGTCCATGAGGACATAGGCAACATCATGGAGAACGTGAGCGTAGGAGCGCGCCGTGGTCCCGTGGTTAGCGTGAGCAGCTGCGGAACGAGAGGTCCTTGGACGAAAAAAAAAAAAAAAGTGGTAGCGTGAGCAGCTGCAGAAGGAGAGGTCCTTGGTTCAAGTCTTCCCTCGAGTGAAAATTTTACTTTCTTTATTTTCGCATAGTTATTATCTGTCCGTTCGTTCATTGACGTCTCTGTTCACTGTAACACTGTAATAAGTTTAGTGTCTGTGTTTTGCGGCCGCATCGCAAAGCCGCGCGATTAGTAGACGAAAGGACGTGCCTCTCCAATAGTAACCGAAAACATTTGATAGCAAGGTCATAGGTCAACCGATTCCTCCACAGGAAAACACATCTGATATATTCTATGCGACACTGGTGACGGCATGTGCGTCACATGACAGGAATATGTTTTCGACCCACCTAACTTGTACACTTGGCGAATGGTAAAAAGATTCTTCTGCCTTGCCCGATTTAGGTTTTCTTGTGGATGTGATAATCACTCCCAAAAAAGTGATGAAAACATAAGTTTCTCACATAAACTGAAAATAAAAAATTGAACTTTTCACTCTATGGAAGATTTGAACCATGGACCTTTCGTTCCGCAGCTGCTCACGTTACCACGAGACCACGGTGCTCCTGCGTTCCTAGTGCCCTTGATGTTTCTTATCTTCCCATGAACTACTCAGTTTGTATATTTTGCTTATTTTTTCACAGTTCCACACAACTTCTTCCTGTTTTCTCAATTGATCTGTGTTCAGTTTTTCAAAGCCTATCCACTGTGCCAACTTATAACTAAATCTGAGGGGGGTGCGATGGGGAGGTTCCCTTGTAAGCACTATGGGACTTAACATCTGAGGTCATCAGTCCCGTAGACTTAAAACTACTTAAACCTAACTAACCTAAGGACATCACACACATCCATGCCCGAGGCAGGATTCGAACCCGCGACCGTAGCAACAGCGCGGTTCTGGACTAAAGCGCCTAGAACCACTCGGCCACAACGGCTGGCACCAACTTAATACAGTTTATCTTTCGCATCACCTTCTCCTCCTACGATTCCGTGGCTTTTGTTAGTAATTTTCACTTTCTTATTTACTTCTTCGGACTGGTTACTACTGTGACATCTTTACGGAGCTCGTCACAAACATCATCTTCAATTGTCTGCAGATCTTCTAATCTTACTTCACATACTCTACCAAAGTTAGCGTTTCCCATAGCAGTCGTCTTCCCATTGAACATTTAACCTCTGCAGTCTCTTCATCATTTATTTCCACCGTCTCATTAGAAAAATTCAAATTTTCTCCATGCTGCCACAACGAATCAGGAACGATCATCGCATCATCTTTCGACTCTCCTACTAAGCTTACTTTGACCTCCCACTGACTTGGTTCTCGCCCATTACCATAGTTATCTCGCCGTGGTGAACCTCTGAATGTCTGGTTGTTATCTCTTCTTTACTCGTTCTCGATCTGTCCGAAAATTTGTCTCTCCCGATCAGCTATGTTGATAATAGTTGTCGTCGTATTTCCGAAGGTAGCCACCTCTCTAGAATATTCTTGATTATACAATCTATCTACGAGGGATATTCGTAAAGCAAGGACCGACCCTTTGAGAAATGGAAGCCGCTGAAAATCAAAACTGTTTTATTTGCAACTGTTTGCTACACCTTCCAGTTACTTCTCTACATAGCCGCCGGCCGCTGTGACCGAGCGGTTCTAGGCGCTTCAGTCTAGAACCGCGCTGCTGCTGCGGTCGCAGGTTCGAATACTGCCTCCGGCATGGATGTGTGTGATGTCCTCAAGTTAGTTAGATTTCAGTAGTTCTAAGTCTAGGGGACTGATGACCTCAGATGTTGAGTCCCATAGTGCTTAGAGCCATTCGAACCATTTTCTACACAGCCGTCACTCCAACTTAGACATTTGTCGTAGCGTTTTACAAACTTCCCAGCACAGTTGTCGTAGAAGGCAATGTTTTCCGCTATTTCTCTACGTTGGTCTGCAGTTCGTTGTCTGTGCAAAAATGCAGTCTTCATAGCCAGCGGTTCATGTGAGCAGAGATGAACATCAGAGGAGACAAATCCAGGCTGTTGGTGGCTGATCAGACACTTCCTATCATCCTCATTGCTCCTGCATTGTGTGGCCGAGAATTGTCATGAATAAGGAAATGCATGACAGGTATGTCATGTGGGGTTCCACGAAATCAGGCAAAACCTCGTAGCGGCACCCGTACTTGGCGGGAGACACTATTGTTCTGGGCATCTTTACGTGCTCTCTGTGTGCTCAGAACTGAAAAGAACGACTTGACGCGATCGAAAGCCATACTGCAGATACTGTCAAACACATCTGTGCAAAGCTTCATCGGATTTTCACTGTAGTTCCCATTTCGCAAACTATCGGACATTGCTTTCCGAATTGCCCTCATAGAACGAAATCCTACGTGCATTTTGAGCAGTACTTTGACAAAAATGCCGTCTCAAATTGAGCATACGTTTTTCTTCCGTAATACTGTTGCATTCCACAAGTGTAGACGTCACTATCTAAACAGTTAGCAACAAAATAAATATTTTCAGCCTCTGTCCATGTCGATGATAGTATATCTGTCAAACCCCTAATAAAAACAGCCGCATGTACATCTCTTTTTGGTTTGAATCTGTTTAACGGCATATACTGCAGTAAATGTGCCTGGCTTCGCTCAGCCTAGCTTACGTCACCATTGGTGTGCACGGAAAGCTGAAAATTTCAGTTGGCTCCAGAGCGACACTTTGCGTCATTTTGGGCTGCATTCGATTCATGGTGTCAACGCTAGACCCAAATTGAGTGTGACGCGGCGTAGGACAGAGCATCATTTTTCTAACTTAAGGCAAGGTTCTCAGTCAAAATGATCGAAAATTCGATTTTTTTTGCATTCTTTGAAACTTATATGAGTCTATAATGTCAAGATGAAAAGGTTTTTTAATTCTTCCGTTACGTAAGTTTCTTCAGCCAATTATTCGAAGCATTGTTACGGCCGCCGTGGGACGCACTCAGCCAGAGACGCCCTGCTCAGGAAGAAAACTTGTCGTTCCGTGAGCCACATTCACAAAATGATTTATACTGTAGTATACATGCAAACATATTCGCCGAAAAGGCTGACGAATAACCTGTGCAGGCTATCGAATGTAGCAAATCCAGCTCAGCCAGATAGGCTAATCTCGCCAATAAGAACAACGGAATTGCTCTTTAGGAACAATTCGAGTTTGAGGAAGGGTTGATATACTGTACTGGAATTTCAGACCAAACGTAAGTGACGAAAACAATTTTTTTGTCAAATTTTGGTCAAAATTGCTCCATCCAGTCTGGATGGAGTGTAATATGCCAGTAACTGCACCGCAAGTCGAGCGATTTTCGGTCTACCAAATTGGATTAGCCATTTCGAATTTTGAAAATCTGTCTTCAGATATGTTTTCAACGATTTCAAAAATGTGTAATGACATGTAGTTTTTATGCAAATTGAACTAATAATACACATAAAAGTTTTACCTAAACTTTAAACAGGTTTTCCTCGAGAAACGATTTTTCAAAACGTGGTGCAGCTTAAAATAACAACGGTTCAACCTGTCAACTTCTACCTTTGACCCCCAAAAAGCAAACACTTTTCTCTGGAGCTTATGCTTATAATAATGAAATTTGCTAATATTAAATATTTTTTGCAAAGCCATAAAGAGTGAAACAAACCACAAAAATCGAACTCAAAGTTCGAGTTAGCACCGTATCGTAAATTTAAGGTTATTTCATTGTGGTTGGGTAGAAGCTCCCATAAATTTGATGTATCGACTGATGTTACCTATTTTTGATTTCAGATAACTTCTGAGGGGTTACACTGCACACAACCTGCGTACTTCAAACTTGCAGGCTCTTGGTCAAAACATAATTACGGGAGCCATTTTTTTTATTGAAAATCTAAAATAAAGTTCAAAGTATGATCAATCACAGTCCCCAAACAGATCATTTCTATGTTCGTCACGGCACGACAAGGTTTCTTCCTGAGCCGGGCGTCTCTGCCTGAGTGCGTCCCACGGCGGCCGTGACAATGCTTCGAACAGTGGGCTATAGAAACTTCTGTAAGGCACGAATTAAAAAACCATTTCGCCCTGACATTCTAGACACGTATACGGTACAAAAAATGCAAAAAAACCTCGAGGAAAACATTATGTCATGAAAGTTTTCTAGGAATTCTTCCAGCTTGTCTTCACGATCTCTTTCTGGTTCTGTGATGCTATTAATTTTCTGGACGTGTTTTGCTAACTCATTTTGCCGTGAGGTCATCCGGGTCTGCTCTTCTTTGACCTCTGATATTTCTGCCTGTTTGTTCTCGACATTTTCGATGCGCTTTACCTTCTCGCTTATTTTTTCCTCCGTTTCTTGAACGATCCTTCTTTCCTGTTTTTGGAGCGTGACAAGAACCTTTTTAGTTTTGCACATTTCGGTTATGGCCTGTTTCCTTGTTTTTTAGTTTACAAAGCGCCCTTGCGTGCACCTTGGACTACTAGTCTTGCCGTCCTGGCATCGCGTCTTGCCTTGTTCGTAACCTCTCGCGCCTCTGTTGATGTTTTCTTGACATTTTCTGCCTCTTCCTTAACACCCCACGATTCCATCTTAACCTGCTCTGTATTTTCAACAAGCTGTTCAGCTACCATCCGTTTCTCCTTAGTGACTAATTGATTCATCTCCTTCATCTTCTTTGCGGTTAATTCCTTCATCTCCTGCGTGGCTACATTCTCTCTCTCCTGCATGTTCTTCTCTGCTTCCTGTCTCTCTCTCTCTCCACTGCCTGGATGAATCGCATAAGGGACACAAATTCAGATCCTCCAGTAATACCTCCAGGACTAGACGAACGCGGTTCCATCGCTCCTCGACGTTTTGTTCGTGAGTCTGATTAGCCACTTTCATTAACGGTACGTCTTGCCCTCCTTGCAGCGTCTAAATGGAACTGTGTTGCGGTTTCACCTTCGTTCTCACTGCCTGACCGATTATCTCGTCATAAACAGAAAATTCTGCGTTCGACATATCCGCAAGTTCAGATACAAGATTCGACTGAGAATTCTCCGCAATTATCTCTTGATCAGTGCTACCAGTCTGACGTTGATCCATTTGTCTAAAGATTCAAATGCTCTCACTGTTTTGGAGCAAATGTGCCTCGCTTCTAATAAGCCAGGATTCAGATTCCTACTCCTGAGAGATTTCAATTGTCACTCATCGCAATGCTACATAATTCTGCCTAGAAATTTCCTCTAGTGAGCCACTAGTTCTGAATCCCTGACAAAGCTTATCAATTAAAAACAACCCTGATCTAGGATAACATATATGAGTCTCAAATAATCCACCATCCCACAAGTTAACACAACGCCTTTCTCCGTCACGAACCATCAACAAGTGACACAATAATCACAAGACGAACTGAGTGAAAATACAAAAAATAAACAAAAATTTACAAATCATCAACATATTTAGACCCAGCAAGTCTTAGGGTTACGCGAATTTGATTTATCTCAGTGTACCAACTGAATTGCAGCATGGGAGAACAGAAACCTTGTAACGGAAATCGCAGCTAACGATCACAGAAGGTGTCATCAATTCAGGATCCTAGGCAGTGGTCGCCAAACTGCAAGACCACAACGGTCATTCGGTTTGATTCGAAAGACTACAGGTGACTGCAAATTTACATCCTGACACTAAATGCATTAACTTGTAACCCTCCCACTTGTCTACCTGGCCATGTGTCTGCTAAATTAAATCTGCCCTCTGACAGTAGTCGCTATTGCTGGCCTGCACTGGTAGTTATCACTTTCCTCAGAAACTTAAATAAAAACTGAATGCTGAGAAAAATTAATATAATGGCGGCCCTGTCAATATTGTACTCAGTTTGTGACGGGTGACCAATATACCAACACGGGTTTAACCGTTTATAATAATGGCAAGAGTTTGTTAATCATAAAATAGGACAATCAACACAAATTAAGCGAGATGACAAATAAATCATGAACTGTTGGCAACACAAATGGAAAAAATAAATAATTTGCACTTTGCTGGGTGGCGTTTGGTTTGCAAAGACATCTACGTAACCTATTTACCGTCGGAAGTTCCATGCGGCTTTTCGCGGATGATGCTGTAGTATACAGATAAGTTGCAGCATTAGAAAATTCCAGTGAAATGCAGGAAGATCTGCAGCGGATAGGCACTTGGTGCAGGGAGTGGTAACTGACCCTTAACATAGACAAATGTAATGTATTGCGAATTCATAGAAAGAAGGATTCTTAATTGTATGATTGTATGATAGCGGAACAACCACTGGTAGCAGTTACTTCTGTAAAATATCTGGGAGTATGCGTACGGAACGATATGAAGTGGAATGATCATATAAAAGTAATTGTTGGTAAGGCGGATGCCTGGTTGAGATTCATTGGGAGAGTCCTTAGAAAATGTAGTCCATCAACAAAGGAGGTGGCCTACAAAACACTCGTTCGACCTATACTTGAGTATTGCTCATTAGTGTGGGATCTGTACCAGGTCGGGTTGACAGAGGAGATAGTGAAGATCCAAAGAAGAGCGGCGCGTTTCGTCACAGGGGTATTTGGTAAGCGTGATAGCGTTACGGAGATGTTTAGCAAACTCAAGTGGCAGACTCTGCACGAGAGGCGCTCTGCATCGCGGTGTAGCTTGCAGTCCAGGTTTCGAGAGGGTGCGTTTCTGGATGAGGTATCGAATATATTGCTTCCCCTTACTTATACCTCCCGAGGAGATCACGAATGTGTAATTAGAGAGATTCGAGCGCACACGGAAGCTTTCCGGCAGTCTTTCTTCCCGCGAACCATACGCGACTGGAACAGGAAAGGGAGGTAATGACAGTGGCAGGTAAAGTGCCCTCCGCCACACACCGTTGGGTGGCTTGCGGAGTATAAATGTAGATGTAGATGTAGAAATAATGGATAATGAAATCTGAAATTATCTAACGCTGAATAGACTTCGATGGATTTATTCTACACAGAAGTTACACTGCGTTGAAGCAGTTGAGAACAAGTGGCGAAACTGTGATTCTTTTTGCCCTAACAAGCCGGAGCAGCAATACCGTAGCCTTTTATCGGCGCGTAGCGCTGTCTCAAATGGCGATCGTGGCGCAAGCGTCGGCAGAGTAGCGATATGAGGGCGCCTGTAATTCGTTATCGTGGGCACGAAATATGCAGATTCGCGGGCATTCGATCTGTCAGAAGGATCGCAATTACTCTCTAACGGAGCCCTGAAATCCCGGCAGATTCCAGTGTGTGACACTACTGTTCGCCATTATACCATGGACGAATTTGACAGACTTACAGGGCAGTCTGCACAAGGTGACTCCACGGCAGACCTGATACATGTAAGATTGTCCTCAGCACAGCGAGTTATTCGAGGTGATTGAGGTCCAAACTGTCGGTACAGCTAAGATTTCACCACAGACTCCCCAGTCAAGACTAGCGCCAGTGTGAAGTCTCGCTCAGGATTAGTATCCCTGAGAGCAACCCACTCATAATGAGAGTAAAGAATAGGACTTCCTCTCCAGACCAGAATCTGAATCAGAAGTGTAATTTCACTCTTCGTCACCTTTCCATCAAAACTTAGTAAACTCGAAAATTGCACCAACGCAACCGCCCCCACCGGGATTCCGCGCCAGTCACAAGAGTCCACAAGAGCCACGCCCCCCTCTACCTCATCTGCTCAACATCTCAGCCATTCCTAACCTAAGTTAATCATATTCTTTGCCCTGCTGGAGAAGCAGCCAAGCCCCGACTCGTAAATTTCCACACAGGGAAGAAAAGGCGTTATGCTCCCGAATTGTGTTTCCCAAGGCTACTTCAGTCTGCATGTTTTTAAAGCTTTCGTTTAGGCTTTAAGTAAACAACACATTTATCAGAGAGATCATTGTTTTCATGGGACCCGCCAGGTTTACCGAGAGCGCTACTGCCCTGCTTCCTGGACTCGGGTAGGCGAGCCGGCCCCGAATCGAATCCGCCCAGCCGATTGACGACGCGGGCCGGTGTGCTGGCCAGCCTGGATGTGGTTTTTAGGCGGTTTTCCACATCCCTCTAGGTGAATACCGGGCTGATCCCCATGTCCCGCCACAGTTACACGACTCGCAGACTTCTGAACACGCTCGTACTCTTCCATGGATTACATTAGACGCAGACGCCAGGGGTACACTAGTTCCATCCCGGGGGTACAGGCTCATGACAGGAAGGGCATTCGGCCACCCCTTAACATTAACCTTGCCAAATTCGTTCCTAACAATGGCGACCCTGTGAAACCGTGGGATTGAGTCACAGGCCAAAGCAAAGCAATTGTCTTGAAGTGCCGAACGCTACAGCATGTCCAACCAGGGTCGACGGCTAAACTAAGAGAAGAATTTTTGTGTCCCAACATAGACCATTCCAGAACCACCGTAGAATGTTACGCTACATCCTAATATTCTTCCGAGGACCTGATGCTTCCCAAAAACTTGGCAGGTAGAGGGACGACACTACCTGATAGCGCTGTCAGTATCATCATTTCCTACTGTACTTTAAACGTAAGTTTAAGTACTGCAGTAAAGCCAGTTCAATCTTTAGAGCTGTCAGCAAACCTTAAACGCATTCTTTAAAGCTGTCAGCCAACTTTCAACTGCATATTCTGATGATGCTCTTGTTCGTTTGAGGATCGAAACCAGTAAAAAAAAAAAAAAAAAAAAAGACAAGCGACTTGTGGTAACTTACAAGAACTTAGTTTTAACAAGTCTCTGCATGTCTGTCTTTGCAGAGATGGTTGCAGGACCTCAGCTGTACAGTACAGTCGCTCCCCCCGCAGGCAATGTCTGCTCTTGCCAAATATAGTAGAAATACGTTCCATAATTTCTATGCTACTTGTATATGATTGATGCTCTTGGTATTTCTGCTTGACTGTAGCGTGGATCGTGCCTTGCCTTTAGGTAAAATCAGAATCAAATATCAATACAGTCTCATTTCAGATAGAGCTTTCAGAACTACGTGTTGACTGACAGAAACTTATTTTTTACTAAGTGGATAGACAGTGTAGCATATACACGGTACAGTCACGTTAATGTGATACACACCTATGTTCGACGTCAACGTGCAATACCAACTAACAGACTATAGGTGGCAGCACTAGCAATGGAGGATGTATAAAGCGTGTCAGGGGGATGTGGAAAATAGTGCAGCCTTTGTCGTAAAACACAAACTGAGCGATCCAAAAGGGCATGATCATTGGCTATCGGGCTAAGGGTGGAGCCATATCCGGAAGGGCTAAATTTTTAAAGAGTTCGTATGCTGCCGTGGTTAACGTGTACCGTGCATGGAAAATGAAAATCAGCGCCGAGGCAACTATGGCGCACGATGGGTCATAGATGACAGAGGTTGTTGTGTACATAGTTCCGCGAAGTCAGCGCGTACACAACTTTCCCACTAGAGCGCGCCCCGCTAAGCACAACAGCGCAGGTGCAGCGCTCGTCCGTCTCCGCACTACGAGATGGCGCTGTCCTAGAGACGGACCAAATTCTGCTTCCGCCGATCCGCGTATTAATATGTAACGCAGCCAATGAGTTTGCTGCTAACGTAGAACCTTTGCTACTCGCGGATCACACTCGTGCCGTGATACCTGAACGCGTGACGTGTTATGACGAGTGTACAAACCTCCGATTAGTCAGTCTGCATTAGTCTGCATTTGTCTGTACCAGTCTACAGTCAAGTTTCAGTCTGCGCCTGATAAGATTATCATATTCCTGTACATAGCCATGAAGATCAATGAATAGACACTTTGTCAAGTATCAGAGATATGTGAGAATAAGATTAACGTACCAAGACCAAAGGAACTTCAGATTGTCAATTGTAAACAGCATCCAGAATCCAGTTACGGAAGATCTATGTTTTTTATTATTTTAATAAATGTGTGTGAAAATTAATCAAGTTCTGTTCAAAGTTGGTCACCGTCAATCTGCTACTCTAAGCGTGCAAGTGGCATTTCTATCGTCTGACCTAACGGCAGAAGATAAACACGCCACGATAAGACCACGAGACATATTGCTGACACTAATCTATTTCATTAGAGCGACAAGTCAAATAATCTGTAGAATTTTAGAACATGTTTTTTGCTCGAGTATCATGTCGTTTTTGGAAACCCAGAATCTACTATGTAGGAATCAACATGGATTCCGGAAACAGCGATCGTGTGAGACCCAACTCGCTTTATTTGTTCATGAGACCCAGTGAAACGTCCCCTTTGAACAATTTATACAAGACTGTGCTTAACCTGACACACAATATTTTGTTAGCGCAACGCAATCTGACTTTCAAAATTCCCTACAAAAGAATGGCCCTTACTAACATTAAACTATACCTTTCACAAATCACTTACCTCACAAAAATCTTCGCTGCTCAAGCTATTGCAATACAGCGAGCGCCACTACTGCCAGCTAAATAAAAGATTCAAACTATGGAAGGCACTAACTGCTGATAGGGATAGTTAGCAAATGAAAGATATTAATAGAGAACAAACAATGTATTTACCTTGATATCATCATATATAAATATAGCAGTTCATGACAAATTTCAAAACTCCGCCATCTCTCTCCCCACATCCACCACTGCTGGCGGCTCACCTCCAACTGCGCAACGCTACGCGCTGTTCACAGCCAGCTGCCTAACACTACAATGGCGAGTATTACAACAATGCAAAGCAGCCACAGACTGCACACAGCACAGCCAGTGATTTTCATACAGAGGTGGCGTTACCAATAAAAAACCTAAACATCCTACTTACATAGAGAAAACATAAACAGCCTACTTACATAGAGAAAACATAAACAGCCTACTTACACCAGAAAATATTAGATACAGGCTCCCTGGTAGATGCTATTTTTCTTGACTTCCGGAAGGCGTTCGATACAGTCCCGCACTGTCGCCTGATAAACAAAGTAAGAGCCTACGGAATATCAGAACAGCTGTGTGGCTGGATTGAAGAGTTTTTAGCAAACAGAACACAGCATGTTGTTATCAATGGAGAGACGTCTACAGACGTTAAAGTAACCTCTGGAGTGCCACAGGGGAGTGTTATGGGACCATTGCTTTTCACAATATATATATAAATGACCTAGTAGATAGTGTCGGAAGTTCCATGCGGCTTTTCGCGGATGATGCTGTAGTATACAGAGAAGTTGCAGCATTAGAAAATTGTAGCGAAATTTAGGAAGATCTGCAGCGGATAGGCACTTGGCGCAGGGAGTGGCAACTGACCCTTAACATAGACAAATGTAATGTGTTGCGAATACGTAGAAAGAAGGATCCTTTATTGTATGATTATATGATAGCGGAACAAACACTGGTAGCAGTTACTTCTGTAAAATATCTGGGAGTATGCGTGCGGAACGATTTGAAGTGGAATGATCATATAAAATTAATTGTTGGTAAGGCGGGTACCAGGTTGAGATTCATTGGGAGAGTGCTTAGAAAATGTAGTCCATCAACAAAGGAGGTGGCTTACAAAACACTCGTTCGACCTATACTTGAGTATTGCTCATCAGTGTGGGATCCGTACCAGATCGGTCTGACGGAGGAGATAGAGAAGATCCAAAGAAGAGCGGCGCGTTTCGTCACAGGGTTATTTGGTAACCGTGATAGCGTTACGGAGATGTTTAATAAACTCAAGTGGCAGACTCTGCAAGAGAGGCGCTCTGCATCGCGGTGTAGTTTGTTCGCCAGGTTTCGAGAGGATGCGTTTCAGGATGAGGTATCGAATATATTGCTTCCCCCTACTTATACCTCCCGAGGAGATCACGAATGTAAAATTAGAGAATTACTTTTGAATGCATTATGGGAACAGCAGTGATCAATGTCTTGTAAATAATTACTATTAAAAACAGTCTTGATCACGATTTATTTTATAAGGTGACTGGTTTCGACCACTACTGTGGTCATCTTCAGACCTACAAGATGTATACAAAGCACTAATTAGAGGGCTACATGCATTAATGAAAATACATAGAGTTATACGGCTATAAAGCTATAAAACGTTGAATTACCATTGAGTGGGAACCCCTTTCTGTTGGAGAATCACAACTGGAGAAACCAGTGCACGTCTTACTTTATATAATGGAGGCTCCACCCACTTCTGACTGCATGATGTCATTATTAACCAATGAGTTATAAGTCGAATTACAATTTAAAATTTCTTAGTTAAAAGAACATTGTCAAGAATTAGAAATAAATATACATTAAACTTAGCTTATTTAACAGCTATTGTCAATTAAAAAGCGTTAAAAATATTTAAAAACGTAGGAAAATGAACTTCAGTTTGGCAGTACATGGGTTGCCCTCTCGTGGCCTGTCAGTGAACCATTTGGAACCACTGGTTGCTATGGTGAAGTTAGACGCCGTTGCAAAGATGAAGGAGCAAGCTTTTTCCACTGAAGTTGTTGTAGAGTCGATAGTTGAACTAGTGGTTGCCATGGTGAGGACAAACGCCAATGCAAAGATGTGGCAGCAGGCTTCTTTCCAATGAAGTTGTTGCGAAGTGGAATGGAAAAGACTGTGGCGTCAGACGATGTATTATTGAGCAGCAACTTGTCTTTATTGAAACGAAAAGAGTAAGCTACAATAATCTGTAGCTGATATATGTAACTCATGCTGCACAAATACGCTACGAAGTAGTTGACCGTATATATGAAATATTATCTATGAAGTTAGTATGTAGATTACAAGTGCCATTTTTTTTTTATAAGGCATTGCTATTCCTCAAGTTACATACCAGTCATATAAGCAAATAAAATTGAAAGAATTTAAAATTATAAAATTATTAAATTATGAGCCATTGTCAATAACAAAATGAAACGATGTGAATTAGCAGTCTAAAAGCATAAAAGCAATAATTCTGAAACAGATAGTCAATCATAAAATAATGTTTGGTAAAATACAATTACAATGTAAAGATAAAATATTTGCTAACAGTCTTAATAATTTGAAAGACCTTTTTTTAAAACAAATACAGAAGAGTAGACATTCTAAAGCAGATCATCGAAAAGCTCAAAGAAATGTTTGTCTTTGAACTGAAGTTGTTCGTTTAAAACAGATAATGGATTACTTTTGTGAAGTGAAAAAAATTCAATTTCTTCTAAGGTATTTAGCAGTGGTCCTTTTGGCACAGTATGTAATATTTTCAAATTGCTAGAAATGCAACCCTCAGAATGATTGTATTCATCAAGATGTTGACCGAATATTGATTTGATACGTGCAGCACCAGTAGTATGTTCTCTGAAACGTGTTAAAAAGTTTTGGCCAGTTTCGCCAATATACTGTTTCTCACAGTCATTACATATTATTTTATAAACACCTGACTTTTGGTATCTATTTGAGTCTCCAATTGTGTGTTTCAGTTTCATCTGTAGGGGGTTATTAGTTTTAAATGCTATTGCCACGCTTGTGTTCTTAAATAATTTATTTATTTTATCTGAGATAGGTCCCATGTATGTCATTTGTGTAAATCTCTTCTTGGAATTTATAACGGCATCATTTTTTTCTTGTAATTTTTTATATAACAGATCAACCTGATGGGAATTATAATTGTTAGCAACTGCTATCTGTTTTAATGTATCAATTTCCCTTTGGATTGCATCATGTTGGAGAGGTAATTTCACTATCCTATGTATCATAGTTTTAAAAAATGCCATTTTGTATCTCAATGGATGGCATGATGTAGCATTTATTATTACGTCGGTTGATGTGGGTTTTCTATAAATAGAAATATTATGTCCTCCATTCTGTTTTGTAATTGTGAGGTCAAGGAAATTAATACTATTTTTACTTTCATGTTCTACTGTAAATACAAGTTTTGGATGTAAATTATTTAAGTTGTTAGCGAAAGCATCAATTTCTTTCTTAGAGCCGTTATATAATAGCAGTGTGTCGTCAACATATCTTTTGTAGTATATAATTTTATTTGTTATTTCTGGATTATTTTTGAAAAATTGGATTTCAACATAGTTGGTGAAGATATCTGCTATAGTGCTAGCCAGGGAATTTCCCATTGCAAGTCCATCTTCTTGTATGTATATTTTATTATTAAATGAAAAATAATTAAAATCTAGAGTAATTCTTAACAGTTCAATGAATTCTACTATTTCTTTGGGGCTCATGATTTTGTGATGCGTTAAGTTATTATTAATAATAGAGATAGTCTCTTGAATAGGTATATTCGTGTAAAGATTTGTGATGTCTAACGATGCAAACCTTGCGTTTTTTGGAATATCCACATCATAAATTAACTTAGTTAATTCGAAACTGTTTTTAATACTATAATTTTCTTCATAAACATAGAAGGATTTTAAGATTTGATTGAGCTTTTTGTTTAGGTTATAAGAGGGACAGTTGGTATTGTTAACAATTGGACGAATTGGTAAGTTTTGTTTGTGTAATTTGATTTGCGATCTCAACTTAGGTAAAGTGGGGTTCATAACTTTAAGTGTTATTTTATCTTTAGGTGAAAGTAAAGAGTCATTATCATCAATCAGTTTTTTAATTTTTGTTTGAAATCTTGAAGTCGGGTCTTTATTAACCTCAGTTATTCCATTAGCGTTAAAAAATAGTAAAATTTTAGAAACATAATCATCTTCGCTAACAATGACTAGAGTATTCCCTTTATCTGCCTTGATTGCAATAGCTTTATTAATTATTAACTTCTGGTTGATTTGCTTTACAAGTTTTAATTCATTATTATGTTTATTTTTATCTTTTTCATTAGTAATAACATTCTTAGTTTTATGTGCAATGTCACATATTTCAGACCTACTAAATTGTGCATGTTTTGCAGCAATCTTTACATCAGCAATCACACGTTTAATATTTGCATTGCTCAATTGTGGAGCTAAATTATATTTCAGGCCTTTGTTTAAAAGTGTTGTCTCGGTAGGAGTAAAAGAAATTTTGGTTAGATTGGTTACTCTTGGATGAAAGTGATGTACATTTGGTGAAACATCTTGTGAACACATATTTTGGTGACTAACAAGGGCTGCAATTTTCTTATTATGCTTATTAAAATAGTTTCTCACACTGCATTAATTTTCTCATTTGTAAAGTTAAGTAGCTGTGAAAATATTAATGGTGACAACTGACTGCTAATTTTTAAATGTAAATTGTACATTTCAAGATTTAATGCATCTTTTTCTTTATATGCATCTTTAATTTCAGATCTGATCCACAGAATGCTAACAATACCAACTGTCCCTCTTATAACCTAAACAAAAAGCTCAATCAAATCTTAAAATCCTTCTATGTTTATGAAGAAAATTATAGTATTAAAAACAGTTTCGAATTAACTAAGTTAATTTATGATGTGGATATTCCAAAAAACGCAAGGTTTGCATCGTTAGACATCACAAATCTTTACACGAATATACCTATTCAAGAGACTATCTCTATTATTAATAATAACTTAACGCATCACAAAATCATGAGCCCCAAAGAAATAGTAGAATTCATTGAACTGTTAAGAATTACTCTAGATTTTAATTATTTTTCATTTAATAATAAAATATACATACAAGAAGATGGACTTGCAATGGGAAATTCCCTGGCTAGCACTATAGCAGATATCTTCGCCAACTATGTTGAAATCCAATTTTTCAAAAATAATCCAGAAATAACAAATAAAATTATATACTACAAAAGATATGTTGACGACACACTGCTATTATATAACGGCTCTAAGAAAGAAATTGATGCTTTCGCTAACAACTTAAATAATTTACATCCAAAACTTGTATTTACAGTAGAACATGAAGGTAAAAATAGTATTAATTTCCTTGACCTCACAATTACAAAACAGAATGGAAGACATAATATTTCTATTTATAGAAAACCCACATCAACCGACGTAATAATAAATGCTACATCATGCCATCCATTGAGATACAAAATGGCATTTTTTAAAACTATGATACATAGGATAGTGAAATTACCTCTCCAACATGATGCAATCCAAAGGGAAATTGATACATTAAAACAGATAGCAGTTGCTAACAATTATAATTCCCATCAGGTTGATCTGTTATATAAAAAATTACAAGAAAAAAATGATGCCGTTATAAATTCCAAGAAGAGATTTACACAAATGACATACATGGGACCTATCTCAGATAAAATAAATAAATTATTTAAGAACACAAGCATGGCAATAGCATTTAAAACTAATAACCCCCTACAGATGAAACTGAAACACACAATTGGAGACTCAAATAGATACCAAAAGTCAGGTGTTTATAAAATAATATGTAATGACTGTGAGAAACAGTATATTGGCGAAACTGGCCAAAACTTTTTAACACGTTTCAGAGAACATACTACTGGTGCTGCACATATCAAATCAATATTCGGTCAACATCTTGATGAATACAATCATTCTGAGGGTTGCATTTCTAGCAATTTGAAAATATTACATACTGTGCCAAAAGGACCACTGCTAAATACCTTAGAAGAAATTGAATTTTTTTCACTTCACAAAAGTAATCCATTATCTGTTTTAAATGAACAACTTCAGTTCAAAGACAAACATTTCTTTGAGCTTTTCGATGATCTGCTTTAGAATGTCTACTCTTCTGTATTTGTTTTAAAAAAAGGTCTTTCAAATTATTAAGACTGTTAGCAAATATTTTATCTTTACATTGTAATTGTATTTTACCAAACATTATTTTATGATTGACTATCTGTTTCAGAATTATTGCTTTTACGCTTTTAGACTGCTAATTCACATCGTTTCATTTTGTTATTGACAATGGCTCATAATTTAATAATTTTATAATTTTAAATTCTTTCAATTTTATTTGCTTATATGACTGGTATGTAACTTGAGGAATAGCAATGCCTTATAAAAAAAAAAATGGCACTTGTAATCTACATACTAACTTCATAGATAATATTTCATATATACGGTCAACTACTTCGTAGCGTATTTGTGCAGCATGAGTTACATATATCAGCTACAGATTATTGTAGCTTACTCTTTTCGTTTCAATAAAGACAAGTTGCTGCTCAATAATACATCGTCTGACGCCACAGTCTTTTCCATTCCACTTCGCAACAACTTCATTGGAAAGAAGCCTGCTGCCACATCTTTGCATTGGCGTTTGTCCTCACCATGGCAACCACTAGTTCAACTATCGACTCTACAACAACTTCAGTGGAAAAAGCTTGCTCCTTCATCTTTGCAACGGCGTCTAACTTCACCATAGCAACCAGTGGTTCCAAATGGTTCACTGACAGGCCACGAGAGGGCAACCCATGTACTGCCAAACTGAAGTTCATTTTCCTACGTTTTTAAATATTTTTAACGCTTTTTAATTGACAATAGCTGTTAAATAAGCTAAGTTTAATGTATATTTATTTCTAATTCTTGACAATGTTCTTTTAACTAAGAAATTTTAAATTGTAATTCGACTTATAACTCATTGGTTAATAATGACATCATGCAGTCAGAAGTGGGTGGAGCCTCCATTATATAAAGTAAGACGTGCACTGGTTTCTCCAGTTGTGATTCTCCAACAGAAAGGGGTTCCCACTCAATGGTAATTCAACGTTTTATAGCTTTATAGCCGTATAACTCTATGTATTTTCATTAATGCATGTAGCCCTCTAATTAGTGCTTTGTATACATCTTGTAGGTCTGAAGATGACCACAGTAGTGGTCGAAACCGGTCACCTTATAAAATAAATCGTGATCAAGACTGTTTTTAATAGTAATTAAAATTAGAGAGATTAGAGCGCGCACGGAGGCTTTCAGACAGTCGTTCTTCCCGCGAACCATACGCGACTGGAACAGGAAAGGGAGGTAATGACAGTGGCACGTAAAGTGCCCTCCGCCACACACCGTTTGGTGGCTTGCGGAGTATAAATGTAGATGTAGATGTAGATGAATCTGATGGTGTGCGTAGCGAAGGTCTTACAGTACGCACACCACAGAGGTGAACGACGGCTGCAGAAATGTGTGTATAGGCGAATAGACGTACAACTTTTGAGCAACTGAACACCCATATGAACCAAGCGGCTACCAACAAAGTCTTCTCAACAACCATTCAGCTAACGCTGCTGTGTAAGATCCCCCACTGCAGGCTCCTCACTCATGCACTTGGGTTGACTGCTGTTCATCGGCGAAGAAAGCCGGAATTTGCATGTCAGTACCGCAAATGGACGTCCACAAGTGGCAACAGCTGATCTTTTCCGATAAATCACGTTTCATGCTCCATCGTACAGATGGCTGCTGGCAAGTACGGCCCTGTGACAATCGTTGGGAAGGGTCCAGATCGGATTAGGGAGCATTAGGATCTGAGAAATGCTTTCGTGGCGTTTCCTAGGTGCTCTCGTCATTCTGGAAGGTACAATGGATCAATACAAGCATGCATCTACCATTGGAGTACATACCCATCCCTACACACAGTTCGTTTTCCTCGACATGATGGCATCTACCAGGAGGACGACGCAACGTGTCACACAGCTCTTAGTGTACGTGGGTGGTTCGAAGAGAACCAGGACGAGTTACTGTAGTCCCATGGCCACCAAACCTTCCGGATTTAAGCACAGTCAAGACTCTATGAAACAACCTCCATCAGGCTGTACGCTTGCAGCGGTCTGCTGTGTTAATGTGACTGGACAGTGTATACAGGGTTTTACAAAAAGGTACGGCCAAACTTTCAGGAAACATTCCTCACACACAAAGAAAGAAAAATGTTATGTGGACATGTGTCCGGAAATGCTTACTTTCCATGATAGAGCTCATTTTATTACTTCTCTTCAAATCACATTAATCATGGAATGGAAACACACAGCAACAGAACGTACCAGCGTGACTTCAAACACTTTGTTACAGGAAATGTCCTCCGTTAGCGAGCATACATGCATCCACCCTCCGTCGCATGGAATCCCTGATGCGCTGATGCAGCCCTGGAGAATGGCATATTGTATCACAGCCGTCCACAATACGAGCACGAACAGTCTCTACATTTGGTACCGGGGTTGCGTAGACAAGAGCTTTCAAATGCCCCCATAAATGAAAGTCAAGAGGGTTGAGGTCAGGAGAACGTGGAGGCCATGGAATTGGTCCGCTTCTACCAATCCATCGGTCACCGAATCTGTTGTTGAGAAGCGTACGAACACTTCGACTGAATTGTGCAGGAGCTCCATCGTGCATGAACCACATGTTGTGTCGTACTTGTAAAGGCACATGTTCTAGCAGCACAGGTAGAGTATCCCGTATGAAATCATGATAACGTGCTCCACTGAGCGTGGGTGGAAAAATGGGACCCAATCAAGACATCACCAACAATGCCTGCCCAAACGTTCACAGAAAATCTGTGTTGCTGACGTGATTGCACAATTGCGTGCGGATTCTCGTCAGCCCACACATGTTGATTGTGAAAATTTACAATGTGATCACGTTGGAGTGAAGCCTCATCCGTAAAGAGAAAATTTGCACTGAAATGAGGATTGACACATTGTTGGATGAACCATTCGCAGAAGTGTACCCGTGGAGGCCAATCAGCTGCTGATAGCGCCTGCACACGCTGTACATGGTACGGAAACAACTGGTTCTCCCGTAGCACTCTCCATACAGTGATGTGGTCAACGTTACCTTCTACAGCAGCAAATTCTCTGACGCTGACATTAGGGTTATCGTCAACTGCACGAAGAATTGCCTCGTCCATTGCAGGTGTCCTCGTCGTTCTAGGTGTTCCCCAGTCGCGAGTCATAGGCTGGAATATTCCGTGCTCCCTAAGACGCCGATCAATTGCTTCGAACGTCTTCCTGTCGGGACACCTTCGTTCTGGAAATCTGTCTCGATACAAACGTATCGCGCCACGGCTATTGCCCCGTGCTAATCCATACATCAAATGGGCATCTGCCAACTCCGCATTTGTAAACATTGCACTGACTGCAAAATCACGTTCGTGATGAACACTAACCTGTTGATCCTACGTACTGATGTGCTTGATGCTAGTACTGTAGAGTAATGAGTCGCATGTCAACACAAGCACCGAAGTCAACATTACCTTCCTTCAATTGGGCCAACTGGCGATGAATCGAGGAAGTACAGTACATACTGACGAAACTAAAATGAGCTCTAACATGGAAATTAAGCGTTTCCGGACACATGTCCACATAACATCTTTTCTTTATTTGTGTGTGAGGAATGTTTCCTGAAAGTTTGGCCGTGCGTTTTTGTAACACCCTGTATAGTTGTACAGGATGTCCCACCTGACGCTGTCACCTCATCAGAAATGGTTCGAATGGCTCTGAGCATTATGGGACTCGACATCTGAGGTCATCAGTCCCCTAGAACTTAGTACTACTTAAACTTAACTAACCTAAGGACATCACACACATCCATGCCCGAGGCAGGATTCGAACCTGCGACCGTAGCGGTCTCGCGGCTCCAGACTGAAGCGACTAGAATAGCTAGGCTACACTGGCCGGCTATCACCTCATATTTCCGAAATGAAACAATATACGAAAAATGCAAACTGGTCAGGGAGGCACCTATGTCAGTGGCTCACGCAATGGTGAGGAGAGCATAATCCATGAAGGTCAACGAACACCACTCTCTACACAACGTTAGGTTTCTTTAAATGGCGGATGTATATTTTTATTACAGAAATGAAAACTAGGAGTACAATTAGCGATGGCATACTCGGTTCCACTGTTCCAAATCTCATAAACTGAGATATATTACAGTAAATGATGGCAACAGCGCCCCGGTCTCTACTGTAATGCACAGGGCAAGGGTTGCCTGCACTGTCTTGCAACCTACTGTCAGGGGTACACACAATAGGCAGGAATGCACAATCCATAAAAGTAAACAAACATCACTTTAAACACAAAATTACGTTTATTTGGATGGCACACTTATATTATTTCTACAGAAATGAAAACTGGGGCTACAATTTAATGATAAGAAAAGGTTTTGATGTCCTAAACACAATTACTACTGGCATATAGCCCTCAGAAACTTCAAGTTTGTGCATGACACCCAGAACGAGAAACTCATTCACATATAACCTGTAACGTCACGTCTGATGAGCCTGCGTTACCTCAACAGATATTCGGAGTACCCACCGTTTACGTCAGTACACTTGTGGGGACGGTGAACAAGTGAGGGTTGCACAGGTTATACTGTTTCCACAGATATTACCGCATAGACAGCGGTAGGAAGTCTCTGCATATTCTCTGATGTCGTTGGGGGTTCGTAGTATACACAGTGCTTCACTGCGCCCCAGAGAAAGAAGTGTAAGTGTATTACATCGAGGGGCTGCGGTGTCCAGCTCATAGGACGTCCCCGTCCTATCCACCTATTTCGAAACATTGCGTCTACAGGGAGACAAGTGTGTAGTGCGCCAAGCATCCATCATCCTGGAACCACGTTAATAGACCCATTTCCAGTCCTAGGTCCTCCGTGAGAAGAGTTAGAGCATCTTACAAAAATGATACAGTCGCCTCCAGGTTAGTGTTCAATGATAAAAATTGTTGTGGATTGGCAAGAGAGCCAACCCACTATGAGAGGAAGCCGAAAGGCACGCGTTTTAGCTCACGCAGGCTGGCGTGAGGTCTGTAAAAGGTCAAGGAAATTATACTAGCAAAAAACGTACGTAGCTGCTGGAATACTTAACTTTAATCCATAATTGGTGAATATCGCTCTTGACGGTACATGTTTTACAGCATCGATAGTAACTGGTAATGGCGCCTTGCTAGGTCGTAGCAAATGACGTAGCTGAAGGCTATGCCACCTATCGTCTCTGCAAATGAGAGCGTAATTTGTCAGTGAACCATCGCTAGCAAAGTCGGCTGTACAACTGGGGCGAGTGCTAGGAAGTCTCTCATGACCAGCCGTGTGGCGGCGCTCGGTCTGCAATCACTGATAGTGGCGACACGCGGGTCCGACGTATACTAACGGACCGCGGCCGATTTAAAGGCTACCACCTAGCAAGTGTGGTGTCTGGCGGTGACACCACAAAAATAGCGACCTACAATACGGGACATCAAGATGCCACAGCAAACACTGATACCCCACTGTCGTTCGTGAGCACCCGCACGCCAGTGGGGCTTTTGCAAGGACCAGTAGTATATGTAGCGCAGATTCACGTAACCGTAATTTTTGAACGAAGCTTCATTCATTAGCAACGTATCACATAGGAAGTCAGGATGACCTATCTCTCACTGAAGCGGAAAACGACAGATTTCAATACGAGGTCCATAGTCATTCCCGTACAGTTCTTAGTGGAGTGAGATACACCACTGGCCATTAAAATTGCTACATCAAGAAGAAATGCAGATGACAAACGGGTATTCATTGGACAAATATATTATACTAGAACTGACATGTGATTACATTTTCACGCAATTTGGGTGCATAGATCGTGAGAAAGCAGTACCCAAAACAACCACCTCTGGCCGTAATAACGGCCTTAATACGCCTGGGCATTGAGTCAAACAGAGCTTGGATGGCGTGTACAGGAACAGCTGCCCATGCAGCTTCAACACGATACCACAGTTCATCAAGAGCAGTGACTGGCGTATTGTGACGAGCCAGTTGCTCGGCCACCATTGACCAGACGTTTTCAATTGGTGAGAGATCTGGAGAATGTGCTGGCCTGGGCAGCAGTCGAACATTTTCTGTATCCAGAAAGGCCCGTACACGACTTGCAAATTGCGATCATGCATTTTCCTGCTGAAATGTAGGGTTTCGTAGGGATCGAATGAAGGGTAGAGCCACGGGTCGTGACACATCTGAAATGTAACGTCCACTGTTCAAAGTGCGTCAATGTGAACAAGGGGTAACCGAGACGTGTAACCAATGGCACCCCATACCATCACGCCAGGTGATACGCCAATATGGCGATGACGAATACACACTTCCAATGTGCGTTCACCGCGATGTCGCCAAACACGGATGCGTCCATCATTATGCTGTAAACAGAACCTGGATTCACCCGAAAAAATGACCTTTTGCAATTCGTGCACCCAGGTTCGTCGTTGAGTACACCATCGCAGGCGCTCCTGTTTGTGACGCAGCGTCAAGGGTAACCGCAGCCATGGTCTCCGAGCTGATAGTCCATGCTTCTGCAAACATCGTCGAACTGTTCGTGCAGATGGTTGTTGTCTTGCAAACGTCCTCATCTCTTGACTCAGGGATCGAGACGTGGCTGCACGATCCGTTACAGCCATGCAGATAAGATGCCTGTCATCTCGACTGCTAGTGATACGAGGCCGTTGGGATCCAGCACGACGTTCCGTATTACCTTCCTGAACCCACCGATTCCATATTCTGCTAACAGTCATTGGATCTCGACCAACGCGAGCAGCAATGTCACGATACGATAAACCGCAATCGTGATAGGCTACAATCCGACCTTTACCAAAGTCGGAAACGTGATGGTACGCAATTCTCGTCCTTACACGAGGCATCACAACAACGTTTTACCAGGCAACGCCGGTCAACTGCTGTTTGTGTCTGAGAAATCGGTTGGAAACTTTCCTCATGTCAGCACGTTGTAGGTGTCGCCACCGGCGCCAACCTTGTGTGAATGCTCTGAAAAGCTAATAATTTGCATATCACAGCATCTTCTTCCTGTCGGTTAAATTTCGCGTCTGTAGCACGTCGTCTTCATGATGCAGCAATTTTAATGGCCAGTAGTGTATGATACGGATGAAACCTACGTCTATGCAAAATTCTCTACACACTGCTAAGGCTTATTCCAGAACAGTGAGTAATCTGTCGTTCAGTCAACTCAGGATTCTCTGCTACACCTGCCAGAACAACAATTTCGTTATCATTGTTAATCGCTGTGTTTGTATGTTGACGTTTTATGGGTGCCCAACTGGCAGTTTCCATGAGACATGTGCAGATGTTGGAAATGGCTCTGAGCACTATGCGACTTAACTTCTGAGGTCATCAGTCGCCTAGAACTTAGAACTAATTAAACCTAACTAACCTAAGGACATCACACACATCCTTGCCCGAGGCAGGATTCGAACCTGCGACCGTAGCTGTTGGAAATGGTAAAGGACGCCGTCGACCTGTGTAGCACTCCGCGTACAGTGCTGCAGCTGTAGTTGCATTTCTGTGACATTCGCCGTAAATTAACGTCATATCTAGTTTTTCTTCATTAAAGAGAGGCATATCGAGCGACGATCTCAAATATCACAAGCCACACTGCCCGAAACGTACGTGAAATGCGTCATAGAGTTATTTTGCTCTTTCACACCGACAGCAGTACAGGAGGCCCGAACAAGAGACACTAGTAGACTGAAAATTGTGGGCAGAATGTGCGTACTGATAGTGGTACATTTACAACAGGTTGCAGGACACTGACGGCAACCCTTGACCTGCATATTACGGCAAAACCCGGGGCGCCGTTGCCATCCTTTAAAATCAAATATTTCAGAATTTATGAGGTTTAGAACAGTGAAAACAAGTGTACCATCACTAACTGTACATCTAGTTTTTGTTTCTCTACTGACAACGTACATACGACATTTAAAAAAAAAACTAACTCTGTGTGGAAAGTGCAGTTCGCTGACCTTCATGGATTACATTCAGTGTATTCACATTTGCCGTTATGGATTACCATCAGCTGTATAATGGAATCACAAGAATGAAAATTCGTGCCAGACCGGGACTCGAAAGCGGATTTCCCGTACATACAATTACAATTTTAGTACCATTCAAGTTGACCTCTAAATTATACAAAGCATAAATCAATACATATTTTACATAAATCCACGAGATCACTGACCTCCATGCACCCTCAGTGCCTAAACTTCCCCCTCTTGCGCACATACTCTACCACAATAAACTAAAAAGTTACTAATGAATCCCTAAGTAAAGCACATAAAATTATCCCTCCAAAATTACTAACACTAATTACGAATTAGAACAACTTTTCATTTCTACCCTTTCTCTATATAGTCTCGACTCCGTCACGTTTCTTAGACCCAAAAGTTTTCCTGCGACAGAGTATTTTAAACGGTATGCATTTGGGTGAGGGCACCCTGCCACAACAAATGGTCCATACTATAGCTCGAAAAATTTATTTATCTCCCCGTCAACTTCGCTGGAACGCTCTGTGGTGTGTACAAGCACTTTGTCCCCTACTTTGTACTAAAAAAATGGTTCTGAGCGCTATGGGACTCAACTGCTGTGGTCATAAGTCCCCTATAACGTAGAACTACTTAAACCTAACTAACCTCAGGACATGACACACATCCATGCCCGAGGCAGGATTCGAACCAGCGACCGTAGCGGTCGTGCGGTTCCAGACTGTAGCGCCTTTAACCGCTCGGCCACTCCGGCCGGCCCTACTTTGTACTTCATCGGTTTGTATCGCCCATTGTGTCTCCTTTTCCTTTCAGCGGCTAACTTTTTCTTGCGGGACGTTACTGCCTGCTCTCTTTCAGCAGCCGTTTCAGCTTTTTTGCGACGGGAATTCTACCGCTTCTGTGAGTTGGAACTTTGGTTTCACCCCAGTCATGACTTCCAAACGTGAATACCCCGTAGCCTTACTTTTTACACTGTTGCTGTTGAGTACGTCCTCAAACGCGCTCACGTACTTCACCCACTTGGAATGTCGATTGGTGGTATACGTCCTAAATAAACGTCCTACTTCCAGCATATACCGTTCACACGGGTTGCTCGCTGGGTGGTAGACGGATATAAGGATATGTTGCACACCCTGGTTGTTCATGAAAGTGTTCCAGTCGTTCGAAGTAAACTGTGATGCGTTGTCAGACAACAGCCTTACTGGTTTTACAATATTCTTGAAGAAATCCTTCACCAGTTTGGCGATCGGAGTTTTAGTATTCACTATCAGTTTCGGATACAGTTAAACGATCTTAGAGAACACGTCCACCACAACAAAGATGTACTTCATGCCGCCGCGTCGTGTGGGTAGTGGGCCAAAATTTTACACAGCCAGTAACTCGCCCACTTTAGTAGGTATGATGCTTTGCGTTTCCCCCTGTTGCGCGGTCGTGCAGTATTTGACCCGTTGGCAATGGTCGCACGCCGCCAGCTGCGCGCGGACCCGTCTGACCAGGTTATTTGCGTGCGCGTGTTCCTCGATGATTTCCATTAGTAGTGTAGATGATTTCAGTGCACTTTTCGGCCCCGTAATGTCCGTGACTTAAATGGACGTAGTCTATTACCTGTTCCACATACCTATTGGAGAAACACAGTCTCCATTTGTCCGTCTCTTCATCTTTCCGCCGGAATAACACTCCCTTGTGTATCTTAAAATACTTGAGTACTTCCTCGTATCCCTTGCTGTTGAAATTCACCTTAAAGTGTTTCAGTTCAGGATCGTCGTTTTGTGCTCGCCGCATATCTTTGCACACCGCACGAATTTCTTAAGTAATAGAACCCAGTACGTTGTCCTCGATGGTGAGTGTTCATCGGAGGTGAGGGTATCATCTGGAGTGCCCCAGGGAAATGTGGTAGGTCCGCTGTTGTTTTCTATCTACGTAAATGATCTTTTGGATAGGGTGGATAGCAATGTGCGGCTGTTTGCTGATGATGCTCTGGTGTACGGGAAGGTGTCGTCGTTGAGTGACTGTAGGAGGATACAAGATGACTTGGACAGGATTTGTGATTGGTGTAAAGAATGACAGCTAACTCTAAATATAGATAAATGTAAATTAATGCAGATGAATAGGAAAAAGAATCCCGTAATGTTTGAATTCTCCATTAGTAGTGTAGCGCTTGACACAGTCACGTTGATTAAATATTTGGGTGTAACATTGCAATGCGATGTGAAGTGGGACAAGCATGTAATGGCAGTTGTGGGGAAGGCGGATAGTCGTCTTCGATTCATTGGTAGAATTTTGGGAAGATGTGGTTCATCTGTAAAGGAGATCGCTTATAAAACACTAATACGACCTATTCTTGAGTACTGCTCGAGCGTTTGGGATCCATATCAGGTCGGATTGAGGGAGGACATAGAAGCAATTCAGAGGCGGGTTGCTAGATTTGTTACTGGTAGGTTTTATCATCACGCGAGTGTTACGGAAGTGCTTCAGGAATTCGAGTGGGAGTCGTCTCTAGAGGAAAGGAGGCGTTCTTTTCGTGAATCGCTACTGAGGAAATTTAGAGAACCAGCATTTGAGGCTGACTGCAGTACAATTTTACTGCCACCAACTTATATTTCGCGGAAAGACCACACAAAGAGTAGATAAGAGAGATTAGGGCTCATACAGAGGCATATAGGCAGTCATTTTTCCCTAGTTCTGTTTGGGTTCAAATGGTTCAAATGGCTCTGAGCACTATGGGACTTAACATCTGTGGTCATCACTCCCCTAGAACTTAGAACTACTTAAACCTAACTAACCTAAGGACATCACACACATCCATGCCCGAGGCAGGATTCGAACCTGTGACCGTAGCAGTCGCGCGGTTCCGCACTGAGCGTCTAGAACCGCTAGACTACCGCGGCCGGCTTCTGTTTGGGAGTGGAACAGGGAGAGAAGATGCTAGTTGTGGTACAAGGTACCCTCCGCTACGCACCGTATGGTGGATTGCGGAGTATGTATGTAGATGTAGATGTAGAAATTTTTTCTCTCCCGCTACCCCCTTCATATACAGTAGCTTAAACTCGTTCGGCTCCTCCCTTCCATCGTCTTCCGCCCCCACTATTAATCTCGACAGAGCATCGGCAACACAATTCTCTGTACCCTTGATGTAGCAAATTTCGTATTTAAATTGCTGCATAAACATTGCCCAACGGATTAAGCGGTCGTTCAGTATCCTGCAGTCCTGCAGATAACTCAGGGCCTTGTGGTCCGACACTATTGTCACTTTTCTGCCCTCTAAATACATTTCTTAAATCCGTGCACTATCGCGAGCATCTCCTTCTCCGATATGCTGTATCCACGTTCGTGCTTATTTAACATGCGGCTGGAGAATGCCACACTACGGTGCTCAATTTTTCCATCGACTGGCTTTTCCTGAAATAGCTCACAACCTATTCCATAGTTCGAACCGTCCGACGCTGAACAGAAAGGCAGATTCATATCTGGGTAGTACAACAACTTACTATTGCGCAATTTAGCCTTTATACCCTGGAATTCCGTTTCGCATTCCTCGGTCCACCTCCAAGCTGCAGTTTTCTTCAACAATTTGCCTAAGTTCGGAATATTCATTCCTCCCTCCCCCAAGAATTTTCTGTAGAAACCGCACAAGCCCAAGTATGACTACTTTTGTGTCTATTACATTCGGCAGTGGACTTTAATTTTTCGGAACTAGGTAAAATTCCTTCCGAAGTAAGGATATGCCCCAGGAACTGAATTTCTGCTCGAAAAAACTCACATTTGTACGAGCTTTAAAGTCATTCCACCTCATCTCAGAGCCATGAGTACCTTCTCGAAAACTCGACAATGCTCAAAAAATGGTTCAAATGGCTCTGAGCACTATGGGACTCAACTTATGAGGTCATTAGTCCCCTATAACTTAGAACTAGCTAAACCTAACTAACCTAAGGACATCACAGACATCCATGCCCGAGGCAGGATTCGAACCTGCGACCGTAGCGGTCTCGCGGTTCCAGACTGCAGCGCCTAGAATCGCACGGCCACTTCGGCCGGCTCGACAATGCTTATTCCACGTTTCTGTAGCGATCAATATATCATCTACGTATATCACGAGTCTGCTCATTAGACTCTCCCCCAGCACATGACTCAACGCTCTTACAAAAAATGCCACAGAAATGGTAAGTCCGAATGGTACTACCCTAAACCGGTAGCTTCGCCCTTCAAAAAGGAAAGAAGTGTACCGTCTGCTTACCTCTGCCAACAGGATCTGCAAAAGTCTCGAGGTCGGATCAACACTGGAAATTAAACTGATATTATTAAAATTCTGCACCAATTCCTCCATATTATCAGGCTGATCTAATTCCCTTACAATTACTTTATTTATTTTTCTCGCACCTAACACAATTCTGACCGAGTTATCACGTTATTTAACAATAACGATAGGATTGCAGTAATCGCTCCTACATTGTTCGACTATACCCCAATCTAACATCTGTTTTAATCGAACTCTGATGGCATCCCGATCAGCTACAGGTATTACATACGGTTTTCACTTTATGGATTCGTGAGGTTTCACTTTTATGGAGTACTCGAAATCGGTAATTTACCAGGTCGATCAGAGAATAGGTCCTCGTAGCGGTACAACAACCCACACAACTCTTTCTTTTCCCCTTCTGATACACCCTTGACTGCATCAATTACTTCCTCGATTCTGTTATGCATATCGACTTCCTCACTCCAACCCTCAGTAACTATGGCATGAGCAACTCATTTCCACCTGTTAAAAGTCTTTTAACTTTTACTTGCCCTTTTTCATTCTGAAATTCAAATTCTAGGCATTTCCCTACACAATTAAGCGAAGTATTGTATTTGCACAGGAAGTCAGTTCCTAAAATTACCTCCTTTAGTAGACCACTCACTACAAAACATTCTATCTCGAATGTATTTTCTCCACATTTAAATTCTAAAAGTATTTGTTGTCTTATTGGCTTACTCATACCACCAACTGCCGTTTTAATCTGAACGCTAGTGACTGGGAAGATTACTAGTTTACTATTTTTGATCCTGTTCAGAGAACTTTCCGATACTTCTGACACATTACTACCTGTATCTAGAAGTGCATCTACCATTTATTTGCCAACTTTGATTTCAATAATTGGCTGTACGGTTAGCATTCCCTTTCGTTCTAAATATCTCTTCCTTAATAAATCATTTTCTACGTCTCGTCCCTTCTCTTTCAATTCTAGCGTACACATATCTTGTTCTATCCATCCCTCAATCTCATGTTCATTCTAAAATAATTCATTAAATACTTCCTTCGCCCCAAATTCATTCCTTCCCTTCTCTAAACCTCTAGCAATTTTAAACTTCTCTCGTTTCCACATATGCGGCTCCAAAATATGTACACTTGCAGCTTCGACAAATTTACACATCAATTCACTGTTAAACACATCATCGTCATAAATATTCATTTCAGCAACCTTAACTGATGATACACCATTTAAATCACTACATAAATTTACATCAGAACTCTTACTTTCCTCCGTCGACAAATTAACTTTACGGGAATCGTACACAACTTTATCCTCCGCCGCTACACTACACAAATTGCTGCTACCTTGTCGTACAATTTTGGGGCTTCCAGACTTGCTACATTCCGCTGTAGTCTGACAAAAATCAGCACACACTGTCATTCTTACACACTTTTCATCCACATTAACCCCCGATCCTACTTTACATACATTCTCACGTTCATACTCTGACAAACGTTTTATATCCACACATTCATCAATAAGTTTCGTTTCGCCTTCGTTCATGACTAGAAACGCGTAAATTCCTTCCTCCGAAGTATCAATACCAGTAGCTTTTACATCATTACATAAATTACCATTAATCTGTTCCTTTAAACAGAAATCATCTACCTCCGCCGATTTTTAATTTCAGCTGCTGGCGAGACCAATGCTAAGCCTCCCTTAGTAACACTGACGCTTTCCGCCGAAACACAACCACCCTCACTAGTAGCTGGAGAGACCAAAGCTACGCCACCTTCACTAACATCGACGCTTTTCGCCGATTCACAAATACTTGCTGCTACAACACCTTCCTTACTGCAATTGCTACTATTTGCTAATACCTCTTTAGAACTCTCCACACAATTTGCTTTCACAAAATTCACCTACTCTTTAACTTCTTCTTGAACCACTGAATCTTTCCACTCATCTCCATTCACACACTCTTTCATTACACATCCATAACTCGCATCATTCCGCTCAAATTTATTCCCATTACTTTTACTTAAATCTCTCACAAATCTATGCTTCCGCCGTGCGCAGTCGCTTTTATTGAAAGAGCCACGTATATAGCCTTTCTCTTTTCAAAAATGTATGTGTGAAATCTTATGAGACTTAGCTGCTAAGGTCATCAGTCCCTAAGCTTACACACTACTTAACCTAAATTATCCTAAGGACAAACACACACACCCATGCCCGAGGGAGGACTCGAACTTCCGCCGGGACCAGCCGCACAGTGCCTTACTCTTTAACATACTCCATATTACATATCTGTTGCCTTTCTCCAAACCTATCAACATTTCTACCATTACTATTATCTCCAGTCCTTTTCATCGCCTGTTCACACCGCCATCCCTGGACCTGAGATGTGGCGAACATCAGTTTCCCGACCAGTTGTTACGCGATTGCACTTCGACCGAATTTCCCCCGTCAAATCTGCGTTCTTTACTTGGGTCCCGTTCACGGAATTTATCACTCCCGTTCATTTTCCGACCATTCTGCTCATTCCAGCTACTATCTCCCTGTGAATTCCTTTGATTTCTCTCACGATTATTATTTTGCTGATGATTATTTGGTTTCCCATTTTGATAACTACCACCCGGTTTGCTCTAAGATTTGAACTTAAAAGCCCTCTGTAATTTTTACACAAATTCTAGAAATTCGTCCATGGAAACACATGGACTATGGACAAGATCCCACTGCAAACTGTCAGGTAATCGCCTTTTTAACGTGGTGATTTCCGTTAAAACCCCCAGCGGATGTTTCACATGCATAAGCTTGCCAAGTTCGCGCTTACAAAAATCTCTCATCGTCCCGTTACCGTACCTGCAACTCTGCTCGTTTAAAAATTCATTTTGGTTCCGCGTCTGTTTTGCCTCGCTCCAAAATTTATTAAAAAACACGTTTCGAACTTTTCGACGATTCCCACGAACTACATTTAACATTTGCCCAGACTGTGGATCTCCCTTGAAAATGTTATTTAACGTATTTCATTTTCGCTTCGTCCGACATGCTGTGAACAAAAGCGCCCCTACACGCAGCCAAGAAATTTACTGGGTGATATCTTCCGCCATCTGTGTAACATTTCACAGATACGGTATTTGTCCAAGGGATATTTATAACCTGCATGGCCTGTTGGGAGGCTAACGAATTTAAATCACTTTTATCTGTTGCATTTGTTTTTTAAATTCATTTTCACTAGTGGAACTGGACTCTACTTTATCTTTCATTTTGCCCACTTCTTTCCCCCCTCACCTACACAATTGGCAATGTAGGGGAAGGCGGGGCAAGACGGGGAGGTGAGGTAAGACGGGGAAGGGCTATAAGCTACAGTTAGAGTATTGCCATCTGTGGATAGCTACGTCAACATCATCAATACACAGGTCCCAATGTGTTGACATTGCTGAACCTTAGTTTCGCGGCGGTTTCTGTGAGCTTTTCAAGGTACGTACAATTGTCATACTGATTTGCAATGTTTTACACCTTTCGAGGTCCTAAAACATGTGTTTCGTGAACGTTTGTCCAGACTGTATATATAGCACTGAATAGTACGTCTTATTAACAGTAAACTGCTGTTACAATAGTCAATATTCACTGCATAGTGTTCATGTAGGTGTAATATAACGTGACAGAATGGTAGGGGGCAAGATGGGGAGCTTCCCCGTCTTGCCACTACTATTTGCCAAACCATTACGTTCTTATCGTCTTATGCGTTTACCTCGTTGCGGGTTTAGAACACGTACATTATACGTTGAATACAATTGTAAATAGAATGGTATTCGTTGTTCCAACACTTTCCTAATTAATTACAAAGTATGCCTTAGGCTATATGGTGAATTAAAATACACAAAACGTGCAAAGTCAGTATTCTTGCCATGCTTTAACGACTGACTATTGGAAATATGGTATTTACTGTATAATATACACTCCTGGAAATGGAAAAAAGAACACATTGACACCGGTGTGTCAGACCCACCATACTTGCTCCGGACACTGCGAGAGGGCTGTACAAGCAATGATCACACGCACGGCACAGCAGACACACCAGGAACCGCGGTGTTGGCCGTCGAATGGCGCTAGCTGCGCAGCATTTGTGCACCGCCGCCGTCAGTGTCAGCCAGTTTGCCGTGGCATACGGAGCTCCATCGCAGTCTTTAACACTGGTAGCATGCCGCGACAGCGTGGACGTGAACCGTATGTGCAGTTGACGGACTTTGAGCGAGGGCGTATAGTGGACATGCGGGAGGCCGGGTGGACGTACCGCCGAATTGCTCAACACGTGGGGCGTGAGGTCTCCACAGTACATCGATGTTGTCGCCAGTGGTCGGCGGAAGGTGCACGTGCCCGTCGACCTGGGACCGGACCGCAGCGACGCACGGATGCACGCCAAGACCGTAGCATCCTACGCAATGCCGCAGGGGACCGCACCGCCACTTCCCAGCAAATTAGGGACACTGTTGCTCCTGGGTTATCGGCGAGGACCATTCGCAACCGTCTCCATGAAGCTGGGCTACGGTCCCGCACACCGTTAGGCCGTCTTCCGCTCACGCCCCAACATCGTGCAGCCCGCCTCCAGTGGTGTCGCGACAGGCGTGAATGGAGGGACGAATGGAGACGTGTCGTCTTCAGCGATGAGAGTCGCTTCTGCCTTGGTGCCAATGATGGTCGTATGCGTGTTTGGCGCCGTGCAGGTGAGCGCCACAATCAGGACTGCATACGACCGAGGCACACAGGGCCAACACCCGGCATCATGGTGTGGGGAGCGATCTCCTACACTGGCCGTACACCACTGGTGATCGTCGAGGGGACACTGAATAGTGCACGGTACATCCAAACCGTCATCGAACCCATCGTTCTACCATTCCTAGACCGGCAAGGGAACTTGCTGTTCCAACAGGACAATGCACGTCCGCATGTATCCCGTGCCACCCAACGTGCTCTAGAAGGTGTAAGTCAACTACCCTGGCCAGGAAGATCTCCGGATCTGTCCCCCATTGAGCATGTTTGGGACTGGATGAAGCGTCGTCTCACGCGGTCTGCACGTCCAGCACGAACGCTGGTCCAACTGAGGCGCCAGGTGGAAATGGCATGGCAAGCCGTTCCACAGGACTACATCCAGCATCTCTACGATCGTCTCCATGGGAGAATAGCAGCCTGCATTGCTGCGAAAGGTGGATATACACTGTACTAGTGCCGACATTGTGCATGCTCTGTTGCCTGTGTCTATGTGCCTGTGGTTCTGTCAGTGTGATCATGTGATGTATCTGACCCCAGGAATGTGTCAATAAAGTTTCCCCTTCCTGGGACAATTAATTCACGGTGTTCTTATTTCAATTTCCAGGAGTGTAGATTACCAGGAATGATCTGACTCAATAGTACGTTCCACGTGTTTTATTTCAGATGGTTCGCAAGTATCGGCGACAAACATCTATGCAAGATTGGTCATTGGAGTCAATGGGAGGCGCTGTAAATGCTGTTATAGAAGGTCATATGAGTTATTTCAGGGCTGATTGACGGTTCAACGTGCCACAGAAATCTGTGTTGCAGCGTCGGGGTGCCCACGACACTTGTGCAGGGACAGAAAGTGATGATGACGAGGCTGTCCACACTTGTGTACTATGTGAAAGTAAGAGGCCTAAATAAAACGTAATACCTGATTCTACAATTCGCAGAACCATGTTTTGAAACCTTATCGACACATGATTTCGTTATTCCAGTCCTTATTTAAGCTTTAGAGATGAATTCATGCTAGTTCCCTATCTTACCCCGCATATGGGGCAAGATGGGGAATTGGTAGTTTATGTTTCAAATCGAGATATTTCTAACTAGATGTAACAAGTTTGCAGGTTTCTTTGCATGCTATTGTAATTCAATGGTTAAATAAACAAATGATAATCAAACCTACTTGAATTTGTTTGTTTTTGTCCCTTTTGTAAGGGTTTAAATTTAGCTTCCCCATCTTGCCCCGCCTTCCCCTAACTAATTGCTAAATTTATATTGCTTTTATCAGTATCTTGCGCTTTTTTTACAGTCGCTTATCTTGCCCAAGTTCCGTCTGTATCTTATCCATTTGTTCCCCAAGATCTTTTTCCACTGATTCGATTTTAGATTTTACTGTTACAACTTCATCTGTAATTTTCCCCATATCCACTCGGACACATTTTAATTTATCATCATTTGCTTTTTCAAGGCTACCCATAATTTTTTTCAACTTCCTCTTTCATAGTGGAACCTATTTCAGTTCAAACAGTCCGAATTGTATCCGTAACTGTTTGCAATGTGCCCATATCGGTTCGCAATGTACCCATATCTGTTCGAATTGTATTGATATTATCTGCCATTGTCTTCATATTATTTCCCAATCCCTGGATCATTTGCATTAGCTAAGACATCATATCTCCCCCACATTCATTCCCCTTGCCTGAATTCTTACTAGTTACACTTTTGCGCTGTGATTTCGGACTAACCGGCTCACTTCCTTTCTCAGAATTACACATACCAGGTGACTGTTTTATATTCGCGAGATCTATAAGTGGAGCTTGAACTCACTATTTGCGCAGGGACTTATCTGAACTGAGATGGTTCCCTCGGCCATGGTGACGCCGTCGGTTGCAGTGGAAGTCGACATTGAAGACTGCCCTGGAGTACTCGAAGACGCTGCAGTCGTACTGCTGTTGAACTGAGCCCGCCACTGGAGAAGTCGCCTGCTATGACTGAAGCTGATGCCGGTTACCGCGTGTTCAAACCTTCTCCGATACCGCTGCCCGTTAAACGAGCTAACGGCTACTGTTCCCTGCACTCAACTTATTTAGACTCTTAGCCTTTAACGTGATAGATTAGGACCTCTATCGATAGCATGTGTTAGTTGTGAAAATTACTGCGTAATTTCACTATTTCCAGAAACCTACTTGCGGGAAAAAAACCGATCTCACACTGTGTTTTGTGAGAGGTTCACGCTACAGAAATATCTACTGCTCGCACTTCGCATAGTACGCTGAATAACAGAGAGTAAAGGAATTACTACTTTGCAGGACACAAATCCTGGACGAGCCCCCAACTGCGGGCTTTCAAATTAAAAAATATGGCCCTCAACTACGTACCCTCAGACTCAGAGTTGAAATATATCCGGACAACTGGCTGAAAATGATCGTGACGCCCTCCACTGGTATTGCTGGAATTCAATATGGTGTTGGCCCACCCTTAGTCTTGATGACAGCTTCCACTCTCGCAGGCATACGTTCAATCAGATGCTGAAAGGTTTCTTGGGAAATGGCAGCCCATTGTCACGGAGTGCTGCACTGGGAAGAGGCATCGATGTCGGTCGGTGAGGCCTGGCACGAAGTCGGCATTCCAAAACATCCGATAGATGTTCTATAGGATTCAGGTCAGAACTCTGTGCAGGCCAGTCCATTTCAGGGATGTTATAGTCGTGTAACCACTCCGCCACAGGCCGTGCACTATGAACAGGTGCTCGATAGTGTTGAAAGATGGAATCGCCATCCCCGAATTGCTCAACAGTGTGCGGGCTTTCAAATTAAAAAAAAAAAAATGTGCCCCTCAACTACGTACCCTCAGACTCAGAGTTGAAATATTAAAAGTTTTGGCTGGTTTCGTTGTCTAGGGGCTGGGATATGTAGTTGCCGCATTACATGCCAAATACTGCTGAGTCTACAGTATACAATATGAATACACACATGAATCGAACGGACGGAGGTATCTGTCACTCGCCAGTTGCGAATTTTGAATGTAATATAGAAATTTATAAACGAAAGATTGCAAATAAAAATAAATATATATCAAAGGAATAGAAAGGAAGGTAGGCCAGTAGCCTAATGTCCATGTGCTTTCTAAAACACTGTAAATATCTGACCAATTTCTTCATGAACAGTATATATCGGATATAAACAAAGACATAGACTAATAAATATATTTATAAGCATGCTGCTACCGTTTTTTCGTGTAACTGTGGAGTACTTATGGCCTGACGCGATCAATAGTAATCGGACACTTTGACCTCCAATAACTCATGTACTATTCAAGTTACATGCTTGTAATTCATACCAATTTAGGTTTTCACTAGTAGCTTTCTAAAGGCACGTCGATCGAAAAATCGGATTAATCGTTTAGATGCTGGAAATTCGTTTCTGTTACTAAACTTTAAACTAATAAAGATATTGAAAATCTCATTACACCATCAGAATGGCTGGTTACGTTGTCTAGGGGCAGGGATACGTAGTTGCTGCATTACATGCCAAATACTGCTGAGTCTACAGTATACAATATGAATACACACATGAATCGAATGGTCGAAGGTTCCTATCACTCGGAAATTGCGAGTTTTGAATGTAACATAGAAACTTATAAATGAGAGATTGCAATTAAATCAAATCTACAGGTACTATTTTAACGACTTTAAATGATGAGTACGATAGCAGAAGTACCTTTAAGATTGCCATTTATTACTGCAAAACACTTGTCCAGGAATTAAATAAAATATAAATTGAATAGCAGAGAAACAATAGATTCCTACTTCACGTAATTGGTTATGATGATTGATGATGATTAGTGTTTTAGGGCGCACAATAACGAGGTTATCAGCGCCCGGCGTAATTAGTTATGATCAACATCATAGCTCGTGAGATATTCACTTCTAAACGTATATTACGTCTTCACTTTACAAACCACGGAAATCTCACAAGTTCACAAGTCGTCACTACGAAGTACTTCTATCTCCCGCGACCACGTGCAAAGTGCTCAACACCCTCCAAGTATTTCCTGCGACCTTCCGTCGCACCATCCCATCCAGCACTCCCCTGTCCTGTGCGACCCGATGCTCCTACCCCACTTCCATACAGTCTCTCCATTGACTTCGGTAGTCGCCTACCTTAGTAAAGGGTGCTGTGATTGGCTAGAGCGCTTCTGTCATGTCTCCAAGCCAACGCACACTCACAAACATATTGAAACACATACGAAATACTGGATTTACATTTAAATAACTTCAAATTAAATAAATATTCCTACAGCTGGACCATAAACACACTCTAACGCACATTATTAAATACATAAACAAATCAAATAAACGTATATCAAGGGAACAGAAGCAAAAGTAGGCCAGTAGCCTAATGTCTCTGTGCTTTCTAAAATGGAGTAAATATTTGTCCAATTTCTTCATGGATAGTATATATCGTATATAAACAAAGACATATACGAATAAATATATCTATAAGCATGCTACTACCATTTCGTCGTGTAACTGTGGAGTACTTATGGCCTGACGGGATCAGTAGTAAATGGCCACTTTGACCTCCAATAACTCATGTACTATTCAAGTTACATGCCTTTAATTCATACCAATTTAGGTTTACACTAGTATCTTTTTAAAGACACGTCGATCGACAAAATCAGATGAACCATTTAGATTTTGGAATTTCGTTGCTGGGTGTTACTTGTATTACTTACAGTCAGATACTAAACTCCCCACATACAAATCTCCTTCATGTGGAATTCTCCATCTCTGAGTTAACCATCTGTAAACTCAGGTGACTTACAAACACTTTCCTTTACTTGTAAGAGTATTTAACAGTGAGTGGTAAGTTTATTTTTACGTAGTTTTGCGTCATGATGTTCGGAGTAGATGTTAAATGTTCTAACTCGAAATTTGTCCTTGACCGTAACTTTCTATCTCAGATTTTTGTATGTGTCACCCTGGATTTTACATACATTGTGGCTCCTCTAATTAATTATCTTACAAGTTTGCCTTGTTCACAAACTCTTCCACGTGTTCGCTGCTTCCATGTTTGAATCCATATGTATTATACGTAAAGTAGCTGTGTGTTTATGTGTATGTGTGTGTGTGTGTGTGTGTGTGTGTGTGTGTGTGTGTGCGCGCGCTAGCGTGTGTGTGTGTGTTCCACTTCTCCTCCACAATATCCACATATCCCGCTAAATGTGTCTCCACAAATACATTATTGTACGATCTGGCATCGCTTTTGACAGATTTTGACTGTGAAGCGCAAAATGCTCTAGGGAAAACAATCGCCTTCTATAAAGCTATGAAGGTCGTTCCCATAGAGACGTTTACAAAATCGCGTTGTAGACACGCGAACCAATTGAGCCCAGCTTACAGACACTGTCCGGGATATTAAACACAGTACTTTTTTTTTTTTTGTTTACGTTACTTGTAGACAACTGGTAGAATGAATACCCGAGCAACGCCTGCTTTCTCAGCCAGTAATTAATATTTGCTTAATTCAGTTTTATTGCAGTTTGCTCAGAGTTTATGCCACATGCACTATGAGATCAAAAGTACCCGGATACACCCAAAAACACACGTTTTTCATATTAGGCACATTGTGCTGCCACCTACTCCCAGGTACTCCGTACCAGCGACGTCAGTAGTCATTAGACATCGTGAGAGAGCAGAATGCGCCGCTCCGCGGAACTCGCAGACTTCGAACGTGGTCTGTACGCGAGATTTCCACACTCCTAAACATCTCTAGGTCCACTGTTTCCGATGTGATGGTGAAGTGGAAACGTGAAGGGACAAGTACAGTACAAAAGTACAGGCCGACCTCGTCTGTTGACTAGCAGAGACGGCCGACAGTTGAAGAGGGTCGTAATGTGTAGTAGGCAGATATCTATCCAGACCATGACACAGGAATTCCAGACTGCGTCAGGATCCACTGCAAGTACTATGACAGTTAGGCGGGAGGTGAGAGAACTTGGATTTCATGGTCGAGCGGCTGCTCATAAGTCACGAATCACGTCGGTAAATGCCAAACGACGCCTCGTTTGGTGTAAGGAGCGTAAACATTGGACGATTGAACAGTGGAGAAACGTTGTGTGGAGTGACGAATCACGGTACACAATATGTCCATCCGATGGTAAGGTGTGGGTATGGCGAATTCCCAGTGAACGTCATCTGCCAGTGTGTGTAGTGCCAACAGCAAAATTCTGAGGCGGTGGTGTCATGGTGTGGTCGTGTTTTTCATGGAGGGAGCTTGCACCCCCTGTTGTTTGGCGTGACACTCTCACAGCAAAAGCCAACATTGATGTTTTAAGCACCTTCTTGCTTCCCACTGTTGAAGAGTAATTCGGGTATGGCGATTGCATCTTTCAACACGATTGAGCAACTGTTCATAATGCATGACCTATGGCGGAGTGGTTACACGACAATAATATCCCTGTAATGAACTGGCTTGCACCGAGTCCTGACCTGAATCCTACAGAAAACCTATCGGATGTTATGGAACGCCGACTTCGTGCCAGGCCTCACCGACCGACATCGATACCTCTCTCCTGAGTGCAGCACTCCGTGAAGAATGGGCTGTCATTCCCAAAGAAACCTTCCAGCTCCTGATTGAACGTATGCCTGCGAGAGTGGAAGCTGTGATCAAGACTAAGGGTGGGCCAACACCATACTGAATTCCAGCATTACCGACGGAGGGATCCACGAACTTGTAAGACATTTTCACCCAGGTGTCCGGATACTTTTGATCACATAGTGTAGGTTTGCCGTGGTTTCGTTTTCCTTTTGTTTGAACTTTTCAGCAATAAATATAAAAACCATCTACCTATCATAGTTCAGGAAATACCACGTCATAAACAGTGAGAAGTATGAAAATTGCCTTATCATGTATGACGTTTAAATTTATTACTTCTGTGTTTCTAACTCGAGTTCTACGGTGACTGAGAAGGCGACATCGTTAATTAATGCTCCTAATCACGCGAGCTCTCTATCCAGTTGTAACTGACAAATCCTTTGTTTGAATAAGTTCATTCTCGTGACCAGGGTTTGAGAATGTAAAACCCATCTGTAGGCGCTATAAAGAACAAGGAAAACTAAGAGGAATTCTTCATAAAACTAATTAACGTTAAAAGGTTAAGCTACTTTCGAGGTTAAAAAATTGGCATTATACGGCTTAGATACTTTCATTTTAATTTTTTAACCCCAAGCCTCGTCTAATCGTTCAGAGTTGGTTCATAGGTTACATTAGGCTAATAACGTGTTCTTATATGTTGTTACATCCGTATTTTTCCGGTTAGGTCCCGTTCACTCGGATTTGTACTGGTTGACTCAGAGAATCTTTTCATGTGTTACGCGCATGGGATCTCTCCTGCGCTTGATAAATTCGTTGGGTTTTTTACATGATTGGTGCGCGTTTCTCGTACGCAATCGAGGTGTAACCTGATGTTCACATTATTCAAATAAAGCATTAGTGAAGTACAACTGGAGCAGATTTATTCATCATGAAAACTTTTAGCAAGAGTTGTGGACGTCCAACAAATAGTATACAGTGATCAGCCAAAACATGATGACCACCGGCCCACTGCGACGTTGGTTGCCGCCTGTTGTCGCTTGCAGCACGTGACGCGGTAACGGAAGTATGTAAGCGGAGCAGACACGGACGGGGTATCACACTAGCGAAGATATGGGCTGCAAATGAGATAAGCGACTTTGGCAAAGGGCGGATTATTATTACGCATTGCCTGTGAACGAGTATCCAAAAACGGTGAAGCTGGTCGAATGTTTATTGTCGCGAGGATCTATTGAAAGAGTTAGAAGAAGCAGCTCCGGATCTACGATATTTCCGAACCGGGGCAATAACTTGATACCGCCCCCCCCCCCCTCCCCCTTCGAACGTTTGAGATAAGACGTCAAAAACAGAAAAAAACGATTTTTTTTCAAAAATATGTCCATTTTGGAGCACTCAACTTTGTGAAGAGTACATGTTCTAGAAAATGTAAGACGTGTTATTCGGTCTGAAGTGTGCCAAAGTGCAGTGCCACACCTCTTTACACAGCACTCTTCTGCCGCACGTCACTGTATTTCGCTCTGTGGAGCTCAAATGTGTATATTTTGTAATGAAAGCCATCTAACTATATTCAGGACAGTGGAAATTAAAATGTCCTGTGGTGCCTCCCCTGCTCTCAGTCGGAAAGTCTGACATCCTACCATCCTTAAAAAAATGCTGGGTGGGATTATTTGTCACCGAGAGAATAAGAACTCTTCAGAAAATTTGCACTCTTTACTGAATATTAGCTAATAACTTTCTCTTCTGTGTGACATAAAATTAAGTATGGGTAACGTAATAACAGTAAAGACAAGAGACAAGCAAGACAATAGACATTTCTTCACTCCTTAGATTCCAGCATTTTTCCTCTCTAACACGCTACATCCTTAAAAGGCGTGCTTTCCTTTCTGCGAAAGAATCTATTACCTCATCGAAGTTTGTCAAACGTTTTGCTACATGAAAAATCAAAATGTCTAATACTAAAAAAGCTGTTAATACGAATAATACTCAAGATTGGTGTTGTTTCTCGATTTGATAACATATATTTTTTCACTCTCTATTAGATAAAACGAAACAGGCATTTCTAATATTGCAGCAGTTGTAACACGCGCCAAATAAGCGAGACTGTTTTGGCACAAATAGTCATATTTCTGTAGCTCATTTGCATAAATAACACGACAAAACATAATTCACGATGTACCAATATCAAATTCGTATTAGGCCTACTTCAAACAAGAAGTTTTATGTTGGAAAATAGTTTCACATTTGTTACACACACTCCAATTTCTCAAGCATGAGAGCGAAAAACAGTAGCACGAAATTTTTATATAAATTTGGAATTGTCATATTCTTCTATATAATTTGTGTGATGTTCCTGTTTCTTCTCCTTCCTTGTTGTAACAAACAATCTTTTAATCACTAATTGTGTAACTATTCCTGACACTGTCAGAACTTATCCTCCGGTTAACTTCACTAACCCTGTCAGAATCACAGCTTCAGTTATTCCGTGGTTATTCTCCGGTTAGGTGTTATTACGTGTTTTCCACGCTATTCCGAGAACAGACCTTAAAGCGGCTGCTAACCGGGGCTGTGCAACTGGTAGTGTAGCGACCTAGCAAAAATTGTCTGTCAGAATTTCATTTTCTTGTATACACCGAGAAGATAATACTTTATCTTTCTTACCTGTTATTCCTGTTGGTCGTTTATTTCCACACTAGTAGTGTGAATCTATGGATTTCGTTAATAATTATAACAACGCTGATTATTCGCACCCCCAATTAACAACATAAACAAATAGCGATTGGCATTCACCCATTCGGGTTTATTTGGTTCAGCTCGTATAGCCCCGTCCCCTTTTATCTTGGGAAAATTTTTATATTTCTAGATGCGACGGGGATTCCCCTGGCAGACATCACGTACCCTACGCACGCATTCAAAAATCAACTTATGATTCTTTCAGATATAAAGTTATAATGTGTTCAAAAATGTTGAAAAATCAACTGGGACGTGTTTCAAAATCATTGGAATAATCGATACACCAAAGTGCATTGGATGCTAGGTGCTTTGTGCAACAAGGTGTTTTTCTTCAAGAACATGAATTGGGCGCCCGCCGAAATTGCCGCCAAGGGAAGATACCTCGGTATGCCCCATCCTCCCACCGTCCCCCCCCCCCCCCCCACCACACCCGCCTCCTTCCTAGATCCGGGCCTGGTTAGCAGGACAGTGCAACTATCACTAGGCGCTAAATGTTTGGACGTCCACAACTCTCCACAGAACGTGGGGTTTGGAGAATAGTCTGCTCTGTAATGTAGAGTAGATGGTGATCTGTAACATCTCTGCTGAAAGAGCACTACGCTGGTGCACGCACAAGTGTTTCGGAGCAGACCGTCCATCTTACGTTTTTGGACATGGAGCTTCGCAGCAAACCACCCCAACATGTTCACATGTTGACCTAACGACATCGTCAATTACGATTGCAGTTGGCACGGGACCATCGGGATTCGACCTTAGATCAATGGAAACGTGTCGGCTTCGCATGAACCACACTTTTGCTACATTAGGTCCATGGACGTCTCCAAAACCGCTAACATGGAGGTGAGCGGCGGCAGAAACGTGCAGCGCCCCACGGACGGAGGCTGGTGGCAGCAGTATTATGCAATCGGAGAAATTCTCTTGCGCTTGTCTTCCTCAACGGTGATATTATCATTCAGCAGTGTAACTGTCCGTGTCTTGGAGCCAGAACGGTGCTACAGTGGTTTGAGGAGCATAATAGTGAACTCACATTGACCAAATTCGCCTGATGTACACTACTGGCCACAAAAATTGCTACACCACGAAGATGACGTGCTACAGACGCGAAATTTAACCGACAGGAAGAAGAAGCTGTGCTATGCAAATGACTAGCTTTTCAGAGCATTCACACAAGGTTGGCGCCGGTGGCGTCACCTACAACGTGCTGACGTGAGGAAAGTTTCCAACCGATTTCTCATACACAAACAGCAGTTGACCGGCGTTGCCTGGTGAAACGTTGTTGTGATGCTTCGTGTAAGAAGGAGAAATGCCTACCATCACGTTTCCGACTTTGATAAGGGTCGGATTGTAGCCTATCGCGATTGCGGTGTATCGTATCGCGACATTGCTGCTCGCGTTGGTCGAAATTCAATGACTGTTAGCAGAATATGGAATCGGTGGATTCAGGAGGGTAATACGGAACGCCGTGTTGAAACCCAACGGCCTCATATCACAAGCAGTCGAGATGACAGGCATCTTATCTGCATGGCTGTAACGGATCGTGCATCCACGTCTCGATCCCTGAGACAACAGATGGGGACGTTTGCAAGACAACAACCATCTGCACGAACAGTTCGACGACGTTTACAGCAGCATGGACCATCAGCTCGTAGACCATGGCTGCGGTTACCCTTGACGCTGCATCACAGACAGGAGCGCCTGCGATGGTGTACTCAACGACGAACCTGGGTGCACGAATGGCAAAAGGTCATTTTTTTGGATGAATCCAGGTTCTGTTTACAGCATCATGATGGTCACATCCGTGTTTGGCGACATCGCGGTGAACGCACATTGGAAGCGTGTATTCGTCATCGCCATACTGGCGTATGACCCAGCGTGATGGTATGGGGTGCCATTGATTACACGTCTCGGTCACCTCTTGTTCGCATTGACGGCACTTTGAACAGTGGACGTTACATTTCAGATGTGTTACGACCCGTGGCTCTACCCTGGCCAACACATTCTCCAGATCTCTTACCAATTGAAAACGACTGGTCCATGGTGGCTGAGCAACTGGCTCGTCACAATACGCCAGTCGCTACTCTTGATGAACTGTGGTATCGTGTTGAAGCTGCATGGGCTGCTGTACCTGTACGCGCCATCCAAGCTCTGTTTGACTCAATGCCCAGGCGTATGAGGGGCGTTATTATGGCCAGAGGTGGTTATTCTGGGTACTGATTTCTCAGGATCTGAGTGCCCAAATTGCGTGAAAATGTAATCACATGTCAGTTCTAGTATAATATATTTGTCGAATGAATACCCGTTCATCATCTGCATTTCTTCTTGGTGTATCAATTTTAATGGCCAGTTGTGTAAATCCTATAGAAGCCATCTGGGTCACTGTCGGGCGCCATAGACGCGTCCGCAAATCAGCGGCCCATTATTTACGTCAATTGCGTGACCTGCGCGTAGACATTTAATGCCACAAACTTCCGGATCCCTGGTACGCAGAATCAGTGATGTATTTCTTTCCAAAGAAAACCAGTCAAGCTATTAAGCAGATTTTCATAACGTTTTGGCTCATCAGTGTGTTACGAACCTATAAGGCCCGATTCTACTACGCTTTGAGGCAGCATCGTATGAGATTCACAGTCAGTAATTGAATTCAGTATGTGGTGTATATTTCAGGACAGAACAAAGGTTCATAATCTTGTTGACTTGCAGTATAAAAATCTTCATTTCGTTACCCAGACTTCTAAATGAACGCTTTATGCTTCTGTTTGAATTGCGCAAGAAGCTGGACAAATGTTTTTGCCCCTACACGACACGATGTGGTACGTGCGCAATGAATGTTTACCTCAGGCACGGGCCGTTCATAAAGAGCCGGGGGCAGTGCGCGCTGGGAGCGGGGTTTCATTACGGTAAACCTCATTTCCCGGCCGGGCGGCGTCCGCTCGGCGCTTCCGGCTCTTTGTCGCGCCGCAATACTCGGCCTCTGCAAGCAGTTGTTAGCCGCCGGTTATCGGACGCCGGGGAAATTCCCCGCCGGGATTCCGCGCCCTGCACAACCTCTCGCTCTGCGCCAACGCGGCTACCCCTACAGTTCTGTGTGCGCATCGTAGCCACTACGACAACCCAGCTGTACCATCGTTCACGTTCACACTTTATAATAGATTGGTTTCTCGGCTCAGACAGGCCAAAGTATTATAATTGCATCGATTTTGCGAGGTACTGAGGTCGATTCACACTGGACGTCATGGAACGGAACGTAAAAACCTCGTTTTTTTTTCTTTTTTTCTAATATAACAAGGCAAAAAAACACCGCTCGGGCCGCAAAATTGTTTTAAAATTAAAACCATGACCGGTTTCACGCCATGTTAGGCCCATCCTCAGGTGATGTACACAGGGATTAGAAAGAAATTATTGTATAATTTTCCCACTGGATTAGTAAATATTACTATATGGAATAGAAAATTCCTTTGCATTAGGTACTTACATAAATCGTGTCTACAACTTCATTTTATGCTGTCCTGAAACCTCTCCTCGTCCATCACGTCACTCATAAATTAAAACCCGCTAGAAGCGTTTGTCAAATTGATATGAAGGGGAGTGTCCCTAAAAGGAAACAAAACGGGTATTCGGTGTGGAGGGTATTTGTAGGGCCTATTTTATTCCCTTTGCACCAACATTTTTAGCGCAACGCAGTCTCACTTTCAATAATCCGTACAAAAGAATGGCCCTGACTAACAATAACCTATACCTTTCATGAATCACTTACCTCACAAAAATTGTCGTTCCTCGAACTACTGCAATACAGCGAGCGCCAATACTGCCAGCTAAATAAAAGATTCTAGCTACTGAAGGCACTAACTACTAATAGGCATAGTTAGCAAATGAAGGATTTTGATAGACAATAAATAATGTATTTACCTTAATAATGTTCAAAAGTCATAAAAAATATATATATATCAGTTCATGACATCCAGTCTCACAAATTTACTCTTTCTGATGAACACACGTCCAGATTGTCCACTCTCAAAATTCTGCCATCTCTCTCCCCACATCCACCACTGCTGGTGGCTCACCTCCAACTGCGCAACACTACGCGCTGTTCACATCCAACTGCCCAACACTACAATAGCGAATATTCCAACAATGCCAACCACCCACAGACTGCACACAGCACAGCCAGTGATTTTCATACAGAGCACTACGTGACGTTACCAACATAAAAACCTAAACAGCCTACTTACACTTCTTTCACAAACTATGGACAAGTCAGTCTTCACAAAATGCATTAATCTTGAGTTGAAGATCAAAGCTGACTCAAAAAATGGATAAAAACAAAGTTTTTGATCTTCCAACGTTTGGTGCATGTTGTTCAACACCCACATTATTGGTCCCTGTTTTCTTGATGGGAATCTAAATACACTTAAATATCTCGAGATCATAAGATATGTTGGAGATCATTGGGACGATCGTTCAGAAAAAGCAAAATATCTGGCACAGTCACCAAACTTAACACTTTTATACTTTTATCTATGGTGAAAATTAAAACAAGAGGTCTATTGACTAGGTAGCTTGTGCATACCAACACGTAGTGAAGTGGCATTGAGCGCTAGTGCACAGAGTCGCTGCCTCTGACCGTCCTGTATCTCCGTGGCAGAGGGCGTTCATTCTCCAGAGCCACTGGAGGCACGGCACAGTAGGCATGCTCCGTTGGGTCCACTGGATCCTGCACAACAGCTATTGGCAATGGACAGAAATTTGCAGTTCTGTTGCCAATTATGATACGCCGGTAGGGTCATTGTCCTATTTATCAATTTCACAAACGCTTCTAGTGGGTTTTAATTTATCAGTTGTTGTGTACATAGTTCCACATAGTCAGCACATACACAACTTTCCCACTAGAGCGCGCCCCGCTAAGCACAACAGCGCAGGCGCAGTGCTCGTCCGTCTCCACACTACGAGATGGCGCTGCCTTAGAGACGGACCAAATTCTGCTTCCGCCGATCCGCATATTCATATGTAACGCAGCCAATGAGATTGCTGTTAACATATAACCTTTTCTTCTTGCGGATCACACTCCCGCAGTGATACCTGAAAGCGCAAGGTATTATAACGAGTGTACAGACCTCCGAGTAGTCAGTCTGCGTTTGTCTGCACCAGTCTGTACGAGTCTGCATTAGTCTGTACCAGTCTGCATTTGTCTGCACCAGTCTGTACCAGTCTGCATTAGTCTATACCAGTCTATAGTCAAGTTTCAGTCTGCACCTAATAAGATTATCATATTCCTGTACATAGCCATGAAGAAAAATGAATAGACACTTTGTCAAGTATCAGAGATATGTGAGAATAAGATTAACGTACCAAGACCAAAGGAACTTCAGAGTGTCAACTGCAAACAGCATCCAGAATCAAGTTATGTAATGTCTATGCTATTTATTATTTTAATAAATGTTGTGAAAATTAATCAAGTTCTGTTTAAAGTTGGTCACCGTCAATCTGCTACTCTAAGCGTGCAAGTGGCTTTTCTATCGTCTGACCTAACGGCAGAAGATAAATACGCCACGATAAGACCACGAGACATATTGCTGACACTCGCCTACTTCGTTAGAGCGACAAGTCAAATAATCTGATGGTGTGTGTACCGAAGGTCTTACAGTACGCACACCACATCAGTGACGTGATGGACAGCATACAGTAAGGTAGGACACGCATTATGTATGTTGTGTACAACTTCATACACAATGGTGAACAGAGGTGCTCTATAGACTGGTGCGGGAACTGTCGTTTTAGGAAAGCTGGGGAGCGGCAGAAATGATTAGTGAAGAGATTAACACAGGAAGCAAAAGATTTACGTAGCCTGTATTTCTCCAAGGAACGAAGAATCAGTACAAATATTGTTGCAAAAATTAGAGGCCTGTTCAAAATGTCCATAAGGAAGGGGCTTCCTGCGCTACATCAGAAACTATGGTGTTGACTAGGCAGCTTCTGCACAGCAACACGTAGTGAAGTGGCACTGACTACAAGTGGGCTGAGTCGCTGCCTCTAACCGTCCTGTATCTCCGTGGCAGAGGGCGTTCGTACTCCAGAGCCACTGCAGGCACGGCACAGTAGGCATGCTCCGTTGGGTTCAGCTTGAAGAAAATGAGCTGTTCCCTCATCCTCCTAAATGGATGCCACATGAGCCATCTAGGCTCCTTTAAATGGCGAGTAGATCCCTCGTGATGGCCAGTGTTTTCCTACACTCGATAGAAAAGTCAAGAAGTACTACCATGGAACAGCACCTTATAGAAGGCCTATTTTTCTACGCAGGAAACGGCCACTTGAAATGTCTGTAGTCTACTCTTCATTGCGATTGTCTGAGTGTCCTAAATGTCAACAAATTTTGTGAACAGGTCTGGAGCGCAAGAAATCGAGAAGTCGGCCGGCAGGCCTTGTGGCGTGTAAACGTCGTGTGGCATCTGGAGCGGCGGTGTGTACTTTCTAAATTTGGCAACAGGTGATCCTTCGTAATCCACCAATTGACTGAGAGAATCCGAAGAGCATTCCAGGGCGTGCATTTATGCTTAGGCACTTTCCAGTTTTTCGCACCGAGTGTTGTGGATTAGTGGGGATGGAAATTTATGGTAAGAACAGAGGTATCAGAAGAGTGTATGGAGCCATTTCAGAGCTGGAGGTTGTGTAGGATTAAAGGGACAGACATATTCCAGTGCAGTGATCGGATCTCGGAATCTTACCTCACAATAATTAGGTAGCAAGAAAACTTAAACTTCGTCCAAACAGGCCTCGGAAACCCCAACGGCCATGTCATTTTCAGTCGACAGGCGTCGCTGATGCGGATATTGAGATGTATTTGGTCAGCACAGCACTCTTCCGGGTTTTATTAGCTTTTGTGACCGGAGCCACTACTTCTCAATCAAGTGGCTCCTCAATTGTTCTCACGAGGGCTGAAGGCACCCGACTTGGTAACAGTGCTCGGCAAACCCAAACGGTCATCCATTCAAGCGTTAGCGAGGCCCGACATTCCTTAACCTCAGTGATCTGACGGGAACCAGTGTTACCACTTCGACAAGGCTGTTGGCAGTTAGGCAGTTACAGGGTTTTTAATTAATGACTTTGGAGTTGTGAGAAGTTTAACCCCATCTCTCGATGCTGGTGACCCCTATTTAGACTGGTTTTACATGTGTAGCAGTGAAAACAGTCAATCCAGATCCGCCAGTAAACGTTTCCAATTAAATCCACATAGCTGTGTTTAGTATTCCTGCCAGCACACATCACGATAGAGGCAGATGAGCTGCATGGCTAGCGCGGCGGACTAAAGCATGCAACTGTCGCTTTTCAAAAGTGCATGCCGGATGCTGGCAAAGTCTCTCTGTCAGAGTGTAAATTAACATAGTTCGTGTGAAAATATGTGTAGTGATATGACAACTGGACATCAAAATGGAGGCAGACAGATAGACACTAACGAAAAAAGCCGCCCATACCGTCGCAAGGCAGCACCCAGCATTATGCTAGAAATATCTGCATCTACATCTACATGGATACTCTGCAAATCACATTTAAGTGCCTAGCAGAGGGTTAATCGAACCACCTTCACAATGCTCTATTATTCCAATCTCGTATAGCGCGCGTAAAGTATAAAGACCTACATCTTTCCGTACGAGCCCTGATTTCCCTTATTTTATCGTGGTGATCGTTCCTCCCTATGTAGGTCGGTGTCAACAAAATATTTTCGTATTCGGAGGAGAAAGTTGGTGATTGGAATTTCGTGAGAAGATTCCGTCGCAACAAAAAACGCCTTTCTTTTAACGATTTCCAGCCAAATCCTGTATAATTTCTGTGACACTCTCTCCCATATTTCGCGATAATACAAAACGTGCTGCTTTTCTTTGAACTTTTTCGACGTACTCCGTCAGTCCTATCTGGTAAGGATCCCACACCGTGCAATGATGTAACTTCCAGAAACCATCTGAAGATGAACCTGAAAAGGTTCGAAAACCGGTTCATGCAATAAAACATAATTATTCAAAAAAGTGACTGGTTGCAGTTTTATATAACTTATTTATATTCAATTAACAGGAACGGTTCTAAAATATCTGTAATGGATAAGCATAATGTGATGAATAGCGAGAGCAGACGAGATGCCATGTAGACCTCTCGCAGAAATGAACACAAAAAATAAACGAGTGTGAACTATGTTACAACAAAGGAATTCATGAGTCAACACAGCCAAAACGGGACGCAAGAGTCATAACGTGTGGTAATTGTGTAGAACAAATAAGAGGTACGTACGTCTGTAGGTCCCTTCCTGTTGCAAACGGACGTTACACCACGACTCAGACACAAATTTAAATATAGCGAACAGACACGTCAATGACTGGACGAACAGTTCATAATTTTGTGAAAAAAAAGATGGGTCACGAGAGAGACTTGAAGGCGGATCTCCCCCTTCGCAGTCCAACACCATGGCCCCATAACCACGACGCCATGCCTCTTCGAATTCGCTCGATGTTGCACATCTTGAGACTGGACTGTTCACTGTTTCGGTTTTGCATCTTTTTTCACAGTTGAATACACCCTTCCCGTTTTCCCCTTCAGTTTTTGAAGTGTTATCCTCTGAGCCATCTTACCACTAAGTCTGAGGTGGCTGGGATGGAGCGTTTCCCCTGTCGGAAACCCTGTCCGCCACGATAACTGCACGGACAGCGCGGCAAACTGCATATACAGGGTGAGTCACCTAACGTTACCGCTGGATATATTTCGTAAACCACATCAAATACTGACGAACCGATTCCACAGACCGAACGTGAGGAGAGGGGCTAGTGTAATTGTTTAATACAAACCATACAAAAATGCACGGAAGTATGTTTTTTAACACAAACCTAAATTTTTTTAAATGGAACCACGTTAGTTTTGTTAGCACATCTGAACATATAAACAAATACGTAATCAGTGCCGTTTGTTGCATTGTAAAATGTTAATTACATCCGGAGATATTGTAACCTAAAGTTGACGCTTGAAACCTCCGACGTTCAGTTGCGTGTTGTAACAAACACTTCATTGCAGGGGCCCAAACAGCTGCAACATACATCGCGTTTCTACAGAATGATCTGCCAACGTTGCTCGAAAATGTCCCACCGGAAACGCGTCGACGTATGTGGTATCAGCATGATGGTGCACCTGCACATTCCGCAATTAACACTAGGCTGACCCTTGACAGCATATTCGACAGGCGTTTCATAGGACGTGGAGGACGCATAAATTGGCCAGCCCGTTCTCCTGATCTTACATCTCTGGACTTCTTTCTGTGGGGTACGTTAAAGGAGAATGTGTACCGTGATGTGCCTACAACCTCAGAGGATATGAAACAACGTATTGTGGCAGCCTGCGGCGACATTACACCAGATGTACTGCGGCGTGTACGACATTCATTACGCCAGAGATTGCAATTGTGTGCAGCAAATGATGGCCATCACATTGAACATCTATTGGCCTGACATGTCGGGACACACTCTATTCCACTCCGTAATTGAAAACGGAAACCACGTGTGTACGTGTACCTCACCCCTCATGGTAATGTACATGTGCGTCAGTGAAAAAGACCAATAAAAAGGTGTTAGCATGTGGACGTAATGTGCTGTTCCAGTCTCTTCTGTACTTAAGGTCCATCACCGTTCCCTATGGATCCCTACATAATTCGGCGCTCTCCGATACACACGGTCGAACACCGGAGGAGTGGCACTCAAGCGTCAACTTTAGGTTACAATATCTCCGGATGTAATTAACATTTTACAATGCAACAAACGGCACTGCTTACTTATTTGTTTATATGTTCAGATGCGCTTACAAAACTAACGGGGTTCCATTTAAAAAAACGTAGGTTTGTGTTAAAAAACATACTTCCGTGCATTTTTTTATGGTTTGTATTAACCAATTACACTAGCCCCTCTCCTCACGTTCGGTCTGTGGAATCGATTCGTCAGTATTTGAAGTGGTTTACGAAATATATCCAGCGGTAATGTTAGGTGACTCACCCTGTAGAAAGAGCCCGAGTTTGATGATGATGATGATGATGTTGGGGTTGTGGGGCGCTCAACGGCGTGGTTATCAGCGCCCGTACAATTATCCAATCTTTGCTCAGTCCAATTTCGCCACTTTCCTGGATGATGATGAAATGATGAGGACAACACAAACACCCAGTCATCTCGAGGCAGGTGAAAATCCCTGAACCCGCCGGGAATCGAACCCGGGACCCCGCGCTCGGGAAGCGAGAACGCTACCGCGAGACCACGAGCGGCGGACCCGAGTTTGATTCCCGGTAGGGGCGGAGGTTTTCCCCTCTCGAGGAATGGGTGTTGCATCATCCTTGCTTTCGTATCGCCGTAATTCACAGAAACATCGTCTCCAGTACGCTATCGTATCGTCTTTCCATTACTGAGATGACTGAATGGGCACGACCCGAAAGCCAATAAATAAAAATAATAATAATAACACTAAAACTAAGCAATCCTGACGAAATACGAGGCGTGTAATGCTCGCCCAGGGCCAAGTTCTGCAGCATTTCCACCTTAGATATCTTGGCTGAGGTAGCCTTAGTGACAGAAGCAACGGAGGCCCACTCGGGTCACACTGTATGTACTCCAAAATGATGTGATTTCAAGTAGCTCTGTTTAAATAAATAACTGGAGAAAAGACGTGAATACAGTCATTTCTGTACGCGTAAAGTTGATCAAATTTGCTTTCATTATCGTTAAAGCTTTCTTGAAAGGTGCTAACAATTTTGTTCCACAGTGACGCTGCTTAGAATCTGCGAATGATTGTTGCAAGTGAAATTGATGTTTCCAAAAACGCAAAATGTGAGAAATGTTACCCATATGAAATTAGTAATGGCAAGAAAATAATTAGCTGAGAGAATATGGTTTACCACGGAACCAACAGAAAATAACTTACATGGCGGGAAACTGTAAAATCTGGGAATGTTGAAAGGTCCCTGTTGGATTCCTTTCATGTTAATTTCTTAAATATGTTGTCATTTACGGCATAAATTCCTCTTCTAAATTTACTGTGCTGTTTCTGACTATCTGGGAGGAGACTGAGCACTGGAACGTGTTATTTTTACACATAAACAAGAACTATCTGTCACACTACTACACTTTAAAGCACAGTTTATATGTAATTCATGTCACACAGTCTCATACAGAACCTACATCCGCTTTCTTTTATATACTGTATATGATAAGATACTGTCATCCCCCTTCCCTTCTGTGTGAAAGGATGAATGAGCAAATGTATTTCTAGTTGCATGGTTGAGGGTAGCAGACAAGCCTGTCTGCTAGAGAACAGTAGGACCAACGTCGGAACAGGTTGCTACGTTTTCTAAAAGCAGCAAGGTTTCTATTCTTAGTATGGTCCTGTCCGTCCCTTGTCATGTTGGTATAGGAAGCTGCCTCTCTGGTCACTTCCGTTTTGTATCGGGGCACCCTTGGTAGGGGACCCACAGCTGTCTGTCCGTGGCGAGCGTCTGAAGTGCTAAGATCTCCGACTAAGCGCGTGTCTGCTAAGTCCGTAGGACAATGGATTTCTTAAGTTCAGCCTAACTGAAAATTTAATCACCTTTATTTCAGGTTTAGCTCTAAAATATCTAATGTTATCTTAAATTGCAACGCAGTGTAATTCGCGTGTGAAGTTCAGAATATCTTCCGGTAGTTGCTTTGTCACTACTTTGTGAGTAAAGTGGAATCACGTGTTGATCAGTAACTCTAACTAAGATCATCAATCTTAAATGCGAATGCTCGTGTGATTATAACGTCTCGTCTTGACAATATTTTTCAATACAGCAACTTTTCTTTATGTTCAACCCACGTGGGGTGTACTTTGTGAGACCAGTACCACGTGCTTATACAACTGTTTGACCCATCAGGTTAATAGTAAGACGATAGTTCGAGGTTTTTCTTTAGTAAATTGCGTTTCGATGTAATTTATTTTAATTATCAAAATTATTGTGGAGTTACACTCTTTGTGTAAACCAAGTTGACCACGTGAAGCATGTGGTGAAAGCATCAAAGTAGCCCTCAGCTATTCTTTTCGGGAAGATTTCACAGAGAGTTAGTATGAATTTAGTATAACAGTTTGTGGTAATTTCATGACGGACAGGATTGCGCTATGAACGTAACTTCTTTGGGTGAAAATTGAATCGGTTGGTTGTGGTTAATTTCCTCTTGCATATGTTTCAACGTTCTTCGTGTGTTATTTTATGAATGCAGTGTTGTATGCAGTCAGTCTCCAAATCTTGGCTCCATATTTGATGTGTTCCGTAAGATTACAAACTCACATTTTCACAGTCCTAAATAAGGCGCCAGCTTAGTTATGACTCAAGTTTAATATGCTGAAATTTCAATGATCAATGTTAAAATAAATTTCCAAATACAAACTGATTTATTTCTTTTTATTTAAATTCTCTTTTATATATATATATATATATATATATATATATATATATATATATATATATATATGTTACAGGTTGTCGTAGGACTATTATAAGATTATAATTAATGTTAATCTGGTTGGGAATTTGGTAAGCTAAACTGGATACCTGGTGAAACAGTTGCTCAGCAATGCAAGGTTAACTTCCTCAGACAGCTCACAGCTTTTAACCCGATTTTATTGTCTAAAGCACCGCTTTCATAGCAAATTAAAGTAACAACGTTACAATGTTACTTCAATCGCTCACCCGTGTCACCCCGGATAATGTTGTGAAAGATGCACAGTATTTCAGCGAGACGGCAGCTCGCCATCTTCAGGTGCTTACCGCCGTGTTCCTGCAGTTGTCCGCCAAGATACGCGCTGGCTCGCTAGAAATGCTCTGGCATCAGGGGATGGGGCCAGAACGCAATCGTAGACGAATCATAGAAGATTTCAGCATCTAGAGCTCCTCTCAGCGGGTCACGGTCTTCGCATGCGCGACGAGGGAAAAGCTCGGCCGCAAATCACGTCCCAGCGAAAGTGGTCAGTGGGTCGCACTCCGTCTTCAGGCCACAAGTGGCCCATCGGGACCATCCGACCGCCGTGTCATCCTCAAGTTGAGGATGCGGATAGGAGGGGCGTGTGGTCAGGACACCGCTCTCCCGGTCGTTATGGTGGTTTTCTTTGACCGGAGCCGCTACTATTCGGTCGAGTAGCTCCTCAATTGGCATCACGAGGCTGAGTGCACCTCGAAAAAATGGCAACAGCGCATTGCGGCTGGATGGTCACCCATCCAAGTGCCAGCCACGCCCGACAGCGCTTAACTTCGGTGATCTCACGGGGACCGGTGTATCCACTGCGGCAAGGCCATTGCCTGGGCAGTGTGTCGACGCCCAGCTTATGTGTCTCCGTGTTTGTTGACTTGTTGAATTCGTTCGTCTGCTGCCGACGATGCCTTAATACCGCCAATGCCGATTCCTATGCCTTGGTAAGTTGAAATCCCGTGTCTCTATTAATCAAGTTGTTAGTTATACGTGTTTCGAGTACTCCTTTAATGATGAAGTTCCAGTAGGTGGAGGCCAACTAAAGGATCTTTGCCTCTCCATAGTTCATGTTACATTCCGTGTCAAGACAGTGTTCAGCAACAGTAGACTTTCCTGACTGTCCTAATCTGGTGTGACGTCTATGTTCGTGGCATCTATCTTTACGTCTTTAACAGTGCGGCATGTCTGGACAATGTATGGTTTCCTGCACTGGCATGGAATTTTATATATTCACGGTGCCCTTAGACCTAGGTTGTCTTTAACAGAACCCACCATCGCAAGCACTCGCAGTGGAGGGCAAGATACTTTTTTATATTATGTTTCTGCATAGCATGAAGATCTTAAAAGACACTCCACCAACACGAGATAGCAAAACCATTCTCTCCAGCAAGGAGCTCTGGATGTCGAAGTCTATTATGTCATTACAGCCCCACCTCTTGGTGCCTACGCTTTTCTAGCGAGCCAGCCATATACAGGGTGGTCCATTGATAGTGACCGGGCCAAATATCTCACGAAATAAGCATCAAACGAAAAAACTACAAAGAACGAAACTCGTCTAGCTTGAAGGGGGAAACCAGATGGCGCTATGGTTGGCCCGATAGATGGCACTGCCATAGGTCAAACGGATATCAACTGCGTTTTTTTTTTAAATAGGAACCCCAATTTTTTTATTACATATTCGTGTAGTACGTAAAGAAATATGAATGTTTTAGTTGGACCACTTTTTTCGCTTTGTGATAGATGGCGCTGTAATAGATACAAACGTATAAGTACGTGGTATCACGTAACATTCCGCCAGTGCGGAAGGTATTTGCATCGTGATACATTACCCGTATTAAAATGGACCGTTTATCAATTGCGGAAAAGGTCGATATCGTGTTGATGTATGGCTATTGTGATCAAAATGCCCAACGGGCGTGTGCTATGAATGCTGCTCGGTATCCTGGACGACATCATCCAAGTGTCCGGACCGTTCGCCGGATAGTTACGATATTTAAGGAAACAGGAAGTGTTCAGCCACATGTGAAACGTCAACCACGACCTGCAACAAATGATTATGCCCAAGAAAGGTGATTTAGCTTCTGTCGCGGCTAATCCGAACATCAGTAGCAGACAAACTACGCGAGAATCCGGAATCTCAAAAACGTCGGTGTTTAGACTGCTACATCAACATCGATTGCACCCGTACCATATTTCTATGCACCAGGAATTGCATGGCGACGACTCTGAACGTCGTGTATAGTTCTGCCACTGGGCACAAGAGAAATTACGGGATGATGACAGATTTTTTGCACGCGTTCTATTTAGCGACGAAGCATCATTCACCAACAGCGGTAACGTAAACTGGCATAATATGCATTATTGGGCAACGGAAAATCCGCGATGGCTGCGATAAGTGGAACATCAGTGACCTTGGCGGGTTAATGAATGGTGCGGCATTATGGGAGGTAGGATAATTGGCCCCCATTTTATCGATGGGAATCTAAATGGTGCAATGTATGCTGATTTCCTACGTAATGTTCTACCGATGTTACTACAAGATGTTTCACTGCATGACAGAATGGCGATGTACTTCCAACATGACGGATGTCCGGCACATAGCTAGCGTGCGGTTGAAGCGGTATTGAATAGCATATTTCATGACAGGTGGATTGGTCGTCGAAGCACCATACCACGGCCCGCACGTTCACCGGATCTGACGTCCTCGTATTTCTTTCTGTGGGGAAAGTTGCAGGATATTTGCTATCGTGATCCACCACAACGCCCGACAATACGCATCAGCGCATTGTCAATGCATGTGCGAACATTACGGAAGGCGAACTACTCGCTGTTGAGAGGAATGTCGTTACACGTATTGCCAAATGCATTGAGGTTGACGTACATCATTTTGAGCATTTATTGCATTAATGTGGTATTTATAGGTAATCACGTTGTAACAGCATTTATTCTCAGAAATGATAAGTTCACAAAGGTACATGCATCACATTGGAACAACCGAAATAAAATGTTCAAACGTACCTACGTTCTGTATTTTAATTTAGAAAACCTACCTGTTACCAACTGTTCGTCTAAAATTATGAGCCATATGTTTGTGACTATTACAGCGCAATCTGTCACAAAGCGAAAAAAGTTATCCAACTAAAACATTCATATTTCTTTACGTACTACAGGAATATGTAATACAAATGGGGGTTCCTATTTAAAAAACGCAGTTGATATCCGTTTGATCTATGGTAGCGCCATCTAGCGGGTCAACCATAGCGCCATCTGGTTTCCCCCTTCAAGCTAGACAAGTTTCGTGCTTTGTAGTTTTTTTCGTTTGACGCTTATTTCGTATATTTGGCCCGGCCACGATCAATGGACTGCCCTGTATAGGCGAGAAACTGCAGTAACACGTCAATAAGCACCTGAAGATAACGAGCCGCTGGTTCGTTGAAATATTGTACAGCATTCATAACATTATCCAGCGCGACGTCTGTGAACCATTGAATCATTTAGTATGTCGAGAAAGTTTCAAACAGCATATCTGAAATTGTTTTAGGGGACCTCTTATAATCCTTCTGGTGCTTATTATTTTTGAGAGGTTGTGGTTTGTCTACCAACTGGCCCCTAGGAATCGCAATGAGTACAAGTGATCGGCTTAGGGATATGCCACACGAATGTGAGGACTTAATAATTACCCTATAATATTTGCTATTTCACAATAGTAACCCAGCCCTGAATTAATGATTTTGCCTGACTGCTCAGAAACTGGATAGGGCGAACGGGAGTAACACGACTCTTGAGTGAAAATCACCACTTTCTAAGACTAACTCACTTACCCAGAGTAAATACAATGCTACTTTCACATAATGTTCTCCCTCTCTATTAGGGCGATTATGCTCAATGCTCACTTTAAACCGACACGCACATCGTCATATGAATCCATCAGAACTCCACTGTGATGTCAACCATAAATCACAATCACTACAAGTTAAATTCAGCACAAATATATGGTTTTGGATGTCTTGTCTTCATAATTGAATATAATTGATTCATGATAATTACAAACAAGTCCCTATAAATTCCGCAGTGGCCGAGCGGTTCTAGGCGCTTCAGTCCGGTACCGCGCGACTGCTACGGTCGCAGGTTCGAATCCTGCCTCGGGCATGGATGTGTGTGATGTGCTTAGGATAGTTAGGTTTAAGTAGTTCTAAGTTCTAGGGGACTGATGACATCAAATGTTAAGTCCTATAGTGCTCAGAGCCATTTGAACCATCCCTATAAATTCAGTATAATTGAAGCCTACCTGGACGCTGAGATCTTTGAAAAGCCACGTACAGATGTTAAAGAGGTTTCTTTTTAACTTTTTACATAATTTTAGCAGATGCCTCATCTCGCTCGGCTGTCAGCTGCAAGCTGCTATCGACCGCTACTCGGTTCTCGAATCGTTTTATAGCAGCACCGGCGCCCAGTAGCATACTTTACGCTTCCTGGAACGTACACTAATGTTCAGAAAAAGCAGTACACTCTGAACGACCAGAGATAGAACGCGCATATTAATAGCACATGTATATTAGTATGTTCTGCAGAAATGATTAGCATTTCAGTCACCCCGGTTCAGTATGTCTCCCGTTGCCTAGAAGGCAACTTGTCCAATGCTTGATGACATTGACGTTTATAAGGCGCGAATGGCCTCCTGCGGTATAGCCATCCATGTTGCATTCACATGGTTCCAGAATTCATTTGTGATGGTTGGCATTGGGTTATAGAGCTGCCCTTGTCATTTCACCATATTCCAATCATTTTCGATTGGCTTCAAGTCTGGTGGTATGGCGGGCCAGGGCAAAAGGCTGACATCTTGTGATGCTGGGAAGGCACGTGTTAGTGCAGAAAAGGGTAGTCGTGCTGAAAAATGGTGCCTGGGGTGTTGTGCAGAAAGGGTATGGGTACGGTTTGTAGGATACTCGTGTAGGTCACACTGGTCACAGTGTCCTGGACACGCACCAACTGTGATTTGTTGTTGTACCCAATAGCACCCCGCACCATAAGGCCTTGAGTTGGCACTGAATATCTTGTGCAAATGGAATCACTGAGGTACTGCTCCCCATGTCTGCAGCGAACCAAAATGCGGCAGTCGTTTTCATACAAACACACCCGGGATTCGTCCGAAAACACAATCTGATGCCACTCCTCTCCCCAGTGAAGCCGTTCTACACACCAGAGCCGTCTAGCATGTTTCTGCACATTCGTCAAGGGTAGAGAGAAAAGTGAATACGCACTTAACCCACGCCGTAATAAATGTCGACGGACAGTCACTCCTGATAGTGTACGATGTGTTCCACTGTTGCGCCAGAGTAGAACTGTCCATCAGTGCCATTCAGATGAGGCTTCGATCATCCGTAGCAGCAGCGCGGTTCCGGACTGAAGTGCCTAGAACCGCTCGGCCACAGCGGCCGAATTATTTCTGCAGAATATGCTAATGTACATGTCCTGTGAATATGAACGTCATATCTCCCGTCATTAAAGGTGTTCTATTTTTTGCTGATCATGAGAATATATCCATCTCTGTTAACACATGGAAAATCCCCCTTGTCTGTCTGGGCAAATTCCCATCATAACACGCCTGCTCCGCATGATCTCTGGGTCAGGCTGATGTAAGTGGTTCGTCACAATGTGAAAACAGGCTTTACTGTAATTGTACTGTTAGCTTGATTATGTTTATTACAATGACCAGCTACTAAAAGTGCACTGTAGAAACTAATAGGAAAAACTTATGAACGCATAACAGTCTCCTCAAACTTTGGGAATCACATGTAAGAGGGAAATTTTTGTCCCTACTGAAATGAAAACCTGGGAGCGACCCTGGTCAGCAGGTCTGCTCATACAACGAAGCACGCGTGCCCCCATGACAGTTGTATGCCTTAGTCCGCAGTGCTACCCATGCAACTCATCTGCCTCTATTGTGATGTGATCTGGCAGAAACCATCCGAAGATGAATCTGAACAGGTTAGAAAACCAGTTCATGGAATAAAACATAATTATTCAAAAAAGTGACTGGTTGTAGTTTTATATAACTTATTTACATTCATCACATTTACTTGCAACTGTAATATATCCTTACAGCATGACTCATATTGTATAATAAATGTATAGTATGACAGTTGCCAAGACTACAGAGGGAAAACAGTTACATCAGTGATCGGACGGAAAGTTCATAGCTTTGTGAAAATAAAAAAAAAATGGAGCACAAGTGAGATCCGAACACAGATCTCCCTCTTTGCATTTCAACACCGTGACCACACAACCACGACGCCCTAGTTCTTGCAGTCCGCTGAATGTTGCACATCTTGAACTTATTTTAGTTTTTTTCACAATTCAGTACAATTTCTGCAGGACTACACCGGTCTTGCGGTTTGATTTAAAAGACTACAGTCGACTGCAAATTTACACTCTGATAGCAATCCCTTTAAAGTAAGCCTTCCACTACCTGGTTATGTGTCTGCTTAATTAAATCTGCCTTCTGACAGTAGTCGCTATTGCTAGCCTACATTGTAGGTTATGACTTTCATCAGAATCTTAAATAAAAACTTAACGCTGAGAAAAATTAATAGACTGGTGGCCCTGCCATTATGTAATCAGCTAGTGATGGGTGATTAATATGCGAACACTGGTTTAATCGTTTATAAAAATGGCAAAAGTTTATTAATCATGTAATAGGACAAACAGCCCAAGTTAACCGAGATGACAAATAAGTCATGAACTGCCTGCAACACAAACTAAAGAAATAAATAATTTGCACTTTACTGGGTGGCGTTTGGTTGGCAAAGACTAAGGTTTATCTGTGTAATCTATTTACCCTGGATCGAAACATGGATATCGCAGTCTGAAATTATTTAACGCTGAATAGACTTTGATGGATTTATTCTGCACAAAAGTTACACTTCGTTGGTGGAGCTGAGAACAAGTGGCGAGACTTTAATTCTGTTTGCCCTAACAAGACACAGCAGCGGTTGACGTTTTCAGGGGGATTATGGTGACATATTTAGATGTCAGCTCCACCACTCCGAGGACGTAACTATATCGTCTATCTGTGCAGACAAGTGGGCCCATTAAATCGGCTGCAAATGGTTCAAATGGCTCTAAGCACCATGGGACTTAACATCTGTGGTCATCAGTCCCCTAGAACTTAGAACTACTTAAACCTAACTAACCTAAGGACATCACACACATCCATGCCCGAGGCAGGATTCGAACCAGCGACCGTAGCAGTCGCGCAGGTCCGGACTGAGCGCCTAGAACCGCGAGACCACCGCGGCCGGCAAATCGGCTGCAGCAAGGTGTTTTAGTTTAGGTGGAATTATGGGATGCAGAGGTGCTGCATTGTCACTGTAATATGCTTTGATTTCTGATAGGCTTTACACACCGCCTTGCAGTAGCTTTTACGAAAGAATCCTGAAACAGAGTGTCATATTAAACAAGCAACTGGCGATCAGAGAGGTCGACATCTTGCAGAAAAGCTCATTGTGTCGGTTTGCAGTAATATAAGAGAAGAACTCTCACGTTTGTTCAGTCATAGGAAATTCTCTTTTCACTAGCTCTCTATTACTCTTAAAAATTACGATACTGTATTGAAAAAATATAATAAAAACTACAGCTTCTGCCATATCGCGGTAGATGAGAAAGTTTCATGCGTTAACGATTTGGCTAGATACTCTCCTCCTTGTGTGTAATCGTTCGCCAAAGTCTTATCTCGATATCTCGATCGATTTATCAGATATGAGGGATATTATGAATAATTCATTCACGCGCGTAAGATAGGGAGTGGATGCGCTACATACGATCCACTTTCTCGAGATGGGAGACTGATAATTACCTTCTACCAACTGTGAAGAAAAATTCTGTATGTTAGTTACATTTCATATGCAACAACGTGTGTTGTAATATGCACCAAACGCACAGTCATAGCGACCCCTGTTTTTCACTGCAATTTTTTCGAATTTCGCGCGGTGTCGTATTTAAACGTAAATATCACAATACATTGAGATGATAAAAGTGACGGGATAGCAATGTGCCCATATACAGATGGTAGTAGTGTGGTGTACACAAGGTATAAAAGGACAGTGCATTGGTGGAGCTGTTATTTGCACTCAGAAGGGAACCTCCCCATCGCACCACCCTCAGATTTAGTTATAAGTTGGCACAGTAGATAGGCCTTGAAAAACTGAACACAGATCAATCGAGAAAACAGGAAGAAGTTGTGTGGAACTATGAAAGAATAAGCAAAATATACAAACTAAGTAGTCCATGCCCAAGATAGGCAACATCAAGGAGAATGTGCGCTCAGTAGCGCCGTGGTCCCGTGGTTTGCGTGAGCAGCTGCGTAACGATAGGTCCTTGAAGTCTTCCCTCGAGTTAAAAGTTTGCTTTCTTTATTTTCGCAAATTTATGATCTGTCAGTTCGTTCATTGACGTCTCTGTTCACCGTAATAAGTTTAGTGTCTGTGTTTTGCGACCGCACCGCGAAACCGTGCGATTAGTAGACGAAAGGACGTGCCTCTCCGATGGGAACCGAAAACGTTTGATCGCAAGGTCATAGGTCAACCGATTCCTCCACAGGAAAACACGTCTGATATATTCTATACGACACTGGTGACGGCATGTGCGTCACATGACAGGAATATGTTGTCGACCCACCTAGCTTGTACACTTGGCGAATGGGTAAAAAGATTCTTCTGCCTTGCCCGATTTAGGTTTTCTTATGGATGTGATAATCACTCCCAAAAAAGTGATGAAAACATGAAGAGTGTCAGATAAACTGCAACAAATGAATGCAACAGTTTCACAGTCGCACAGTTTTCCCTGTGCTCTGTCAAAACACATATTTTTAACGTTTTCAAGTTTTTCCGTGTGTAGACCGTCAAATGCTGCATATGTCCAAGCAAATCTGAACATGTCCTGGAATTTTGGAGAGCGAAGTTAATGATGTGTGAGTACCTGAACTTTGATAATTGTCTGGAAGTAAAAAATTAAACTTTTCACTCGAGAGAAGACTTGAATCAAAGACCTTTCGTTCCGCAGCTGCCCACGCAAACCACGGGACCACGGCGCTCCTCAGCTGTAACTCTGCTTGATGTTGCCTATCTTGCGCATGGACTACTCACTGTATATTTTGCTTATTTTTTTCATAGATCCACACAACTTCTTCCTGTTTTCTCGATTGATCTGTGTTCAGTTTTTCAAGGCCTATCCGCTGTGCCAACTAATAACTAAATCTGAGGGGGTGCGATGGGGAGGTTCCCTTGTCAGACGATTCATGTGAAAAGGTTTCCAACGTCAACACGACGAGAGTTAACAGACTGTGAACACTGAATGTAGCTGGAGCTAGACGCATGGGACAATCTGTTTCGGAAATCGTTAGGGAATTCAATGTTCCGAGGTACACAGCGTCAAGAGTGTGTCGAGAATACCAAATTCCAAGCATCACCTCTCACCACGGACAACGCAGTGGCTGACGGTCTTCACTTAACGACAGAGAGCAGCGACGTCTACATAGGCTTTTAGACAAGCAATACTGCTTGAAATAACCTCAGAAATCAATGTGGAACGTACGATGAACGTATGCTTTAGGACAGTGCGGCAACATTTGGCTTTAATGGTAGCAGACGACCGACGGTAGTACCTTTGCTAACAGCACGACATCGCCTGCATCGCATCTCCTGGGCTCGTGCCCATATCAGTTGGACACTAGACGATTGGAAAATCGTGGCCTTTTCGAATGAGTCTCCATTTCAGTTGGTAAGAGCTGATGGTTGTGCTCAAGTATGGTACAGACCGCACGAAGCAAGCTTGTGGTGGCCTCGTAATAGTGTGGGCTGTGTTTACACTGAATGGACTGGGTCCTCTGGTACAACTGAACCGATCATGGACTGGAAATGGTTCTGTTCGGCTACTTTGAGACCAATATTGCAGCCATTCATGGACTTCATGTTCCCACAAACAACGACGAAATTTTTATGGATGACAATGCGCCATGACACTAGGTCACAATTGTTCGCGATTGATTTGAAGAACATTCTGGTCAAATTGAGGGAATGATTTGGCCACCCAGATCGCCCTACAAGAATAACATCGAACATTTGTGGTAAATAATCCCGAGGTTAATTAATGCACAAAATCCTGACCCATATACTTTTGCAATTATGGATGGCTGTAGAGGTGGCGTGGCTCATTATTTGTGCAGGAAACTTCCAACTACTTGTTGAGTCCATGCACGTGGAGTTACTGCACTATGCCGGGCAAAAGGATGTCCGACACGATACTGGGAGGTACCTACATCTACATCTGCATAGATGTAGATATACGTGCGTGGCGGAGGATGCCCTGCACCGGTACTAGTCATTTCCTTTCATGTTCCACTCCCCAACAGAGCGAGGGAAAAAAGAGTGTCTATATGCCTCCGTATGAGCAATAATTTCTCGAATCGTATCTTCATGGTCCATAAGCACAATGTATGTTGGCGGTAGCAGAATCGTTCGGAAGTCAGGTTCAAATGCTGGCTCTCTAAATTTTCTTAACACCGTTTCTCGAAAAGAATGTCGCCTTTCCTCCCGGTATTCCGTTTTGAGTTGCCGAAGCATCTCTGCAATACGTACGTGTTGTTCGAACCCACCGGTAACAAATCTAGCAGCCGGCCTTCAAATTTCTTCAATGTCCTCTTTCAATCAGACCTGGCACGGATCCCAAACAGTCGAGCAGTACTCAAGATACGTCGCACCAGTGTCCTATATGAGGTCTCCTTTACAGGCGAACGACTATTTCCTAAAACTCTCCCAATAAACGGAATTCGACCAGTCGCTTTCCCCACCACAGTTCTCACATATGGTTCAAATGGCTCTGAGCTCTATGAACATCTGAGGTCATCAGTCCCCTAGAACTTAGAACTACTTAAACCTGACTAACCTAAGGACATCACACACATCCATGCCCGAGGCAGGATTCGAACCTGCGACCGTAGCAGTCGTACGGTTCCGGACTGAAGCGCCTAGAGCCGCTCGGCCACCGCAGCCTGCAGTTCTCACTTCATTTCGCTTTGCAATGTTACGTCCAGGTATTTAAACGACTTGACTGTGTCAAGCAGGCCGGCCGGAGTGGCCGAGTGGTTCTAGGCGTTACAGTCTGGAGCCACGCGACCGCTACGGTCGCAGGTTCGAATCCGGCCTCAGGCATGAATGTGTGTGATGTCCTTAGGTTAGTTAGGTTTAAGTAGTTCTAAGTTCTAGGGACTGATGACCTCAGAAGTTAAGTCCCATAGCGCTCAGATCCATTTTTTTGTGTCAAGCAAGACACTAGTAACTCTGTAACCGAACGTTACAGATTTGTTCGTCCTATTCATCCTCATTAACTTACATTTTCCGCATTTAGAGCTAGCTGCCATTCACCGCACGAACTAGAAAGTTCGTGTAGGTCGTCTGGTATCTTCCTACAGACACTCAACTCCTACATCTTACCGTATACCACTGCATCATCAGCAAACAACCGCAGACGACTGCTCACCCTGTCGGTCAAATCATTTAAGTATGCAGAGAACAACAGCTTCCCTGGGGCATTCCAGTCGATATTCTTGTCTTTGCGGAACTTTCGCTGTCGAGGACAGAAAACTGACTTCTGTTACTTTAGAAGTCTTCGAGCCACTCATCCCATGACTTTTGTCACCTCAGGGTAAGTACGACAATTAGAAAGATGATAAGCACATTACCATGAAGCTACACTACTGGCCATTAAAAGTGCTACACCACGAAGATGATGTGCTACAGACGCGAAATTTAACTGACAGGAAAAAGATGTTGTGATATGCAAATGATTAGCTTTTCAGGGCATTCACACAAGGTTGGCGCCGGTGGCAACACCTACAACGTGCTGACACTAGGAACGTTTCCAACCGATTTCTCATACACAAACGGCAGTTGACCGGCGTTGCCTGGTGAAACGTTGTCGTGATGCCTCTTGTAAGGAGGAGAAATGTGTACCATCACGTTTCCGACTTTGATAAAGGTCGCATTGTAGCCTATCGCGATTGCGGTTTATCGTATCGCGACGTTGCAGCTCGCGTTGGTCGAGATCCAATGACTGTTAGCAGAATATGGAATCGGTGGGTTCACGAGGGTGGTCGTGTCACTAGCAGTCGTGATGACAGGAATCTTATCCGCATGGGTCGTGCAGCCACGTCTCGATCCCTGAGTCAACAGATTGGGGACGTTTGCAAGACAACAACCATCTGCACGAACAGTTCTACGACGTTTTCAGCAGCATGGACTATCAGCTCGGAGACCATGGCTGTGGTTACCCTTGACGCTGCATCACAGACAGGAGTGCCTGCGATGGTGTACTCAAAGACGAACCTGGGTGCAGGAATCGCAAAACGTCATTTTTTCGGATGAATCCAGGTTCTGTTTACAGCATCATGATGGTCGCATGCGTGTTTGGCGACATCGCGGTGAACGCACATTGGAAGAGTGTATTCGTCATCGCCATACTGGCGTATCACCCGGCGTGATGGTATGGGGTGCCATTGGTTACGCGTCTCCGTCACCTCTTGTTCGCATTGACGCACTTTGAATAGTGGACGTTACATTTCAGACGTGTTACGACCCGTGGCTCTACCCTTCATTCGATCCCCGCGAAACCCTACGTTTTAGCAGGATAATGCACGACCGCATGTTGCAGGTCTTGTACGAGCCTTTCTGGATACAGAAATGTTCGACTGCTGCCCTGGCCAACACATTCTCCAGATCTCTCACCAAGTGAAAACGTCTGGTCAATGGTGGCCGAGCAACTGGCTCGTCACAGTACGCCAGTCACTACTCTTGATGAACTGTGGTATCGTGTTGAAGCTGCATGGGTAGCTGTACCTGTACACGCCATCCAAGCTCTGTTAGACTCAGTGCCCAGGCGTATCAAGGCCGTTATTACGGCCAGATGTGGTTGTTCTGGCTTCTAATTTCTCAGGATCTATGCACCGAAATTGCGCGAAAATGTAATCACATGTCAGTTCTAGTATAACATATTTGTCCAATGAATACCCGTTTATCATCTGCATTTCTCCTTGGTGTAGCAATTTTAATGGCCAGTAGTGTATATGTAACATAAAAAACAAATATTTTTACCGAATAGTTTCTGTCAAATAGTGTGAGAGAGGCTGCAGGGTTCGCGTCTCTATTCTGACAGTGCAGCCCCTCTCTAACCGTCGCGGGCACAGAATGTCTACGGTTCTCAATATGCGCAAGACCTAGCGGCACGTACGGAATGTGCGCGTCGCGCTTTGTCATGTCACTCAGACGTGCTATACACCTCTCAATTTGCTCTTAGCCGAAGGACTGCAGCGCAGCTTTCTTCTAAGGTCACGCGACGACTGCCTGCATTCACGAGCTCCGCAACATGCGTCGTTATCTGCCCCTGTTTCGCAGCCATTTCCTGTGCTCGTATTTTCAAATCAAGGTTTGTGACCTTAGTGCCCTGTTCTTCAATCTCCTGTCGTGTTGTATGTATTTCTGTAGACAAAGTCAATGTTTTTGTTATCTTTTTCATCTTTAAAATCCACGAGCTCTTGACGAACGTCACCTACAGTATGCTTTTCACTTTCTAGTGCCGGCTGGTGTGGCCATGCGGTTCTAGGCGCTTCAGTTTGGAACCACGTGACCGCTACGGTCGCAGGTTCGATTCCTGCCTCGGGCATTGATGTGTTTGATGTCCTTAGGTTAGTTAGGTTTAAGTAGTTCTAAGTTCTAGGGGACTGATGACCTCAGATGTTAAGTCCCATAGTGCTCACAGCCATTTGAACCATTTGAATCACTTTCTAGTACCTCATGTCGCAACTTATTTACTACCTCCTTCTGACTCTGAATAAACAGTTGTCTCCTTTGAATTGCTTAGCTATGCTACTCTGCATTTTCTTCGACTCTCTACGATACATGTTAGGTTTTTCCGATTCTAACTGCAAAATCTTTAGCGAGATTAGCCAAATGTTTTCAGTTTTAACAACAAATTTTAACAATATTAGCCTCACTTTTTTTAGTTTTAACAGCAAATTCTTGGAAAGACTAGTCTGAGGAAGACAGAGCCCTCGAAGAAGTTGCTGGAAGAAAGCACAGGTCACATCCGTTTACAGGAAGGGTAGCAGAAGTGATCCACAAAACTACCGTCCAATATCCTTGACATCGACTTGCTGTTAGACTCTTAGAACATATTCTGAGCACGATGATAAAATCTTCTCGGTCTGAGAGCCGAGTCAATGCGTTGTTCTCCGGCAACGTTTCAGCAAGTTTCTTACTTACCATTTTCAGGCGAAGTGTCGGGTTCATGTCTCGTCCGGATCTTTATAGCAGCTGGACCACGGGCTTCTCTGCATCCTCAGCGCCGGTCAGGCCCTGTTTATTCCATCCGCCGCCTCCGACCTGCCTCTATCGGTGCGCTCTCATCTTATTCTTGAATGTATTGTGTTCCACGCGGTGCTGAGTTGGAAGCCACTATCCCGGTTGACCAGGTTATCACTGACCCGTATCTCCACTGCCTCTTTAATAATAGAGTCTCAGAAACCTTTCGCTCTACACTGTCAATTGTTTTCTTCAAACTGAAACGTGTGTTCTTCACTGAGGCTGTGCTCCGCTACCGTGGATTTTTTCTTTTGTCCGAGGCGAACGCTTCTCACATGTTCAGAGGTGCTTTGTGTGCTGCAACGTTGCGTCTGTCCAATATATTGTTTTCCACATTCACGGGGAATGCTGTAGATACCCATTGTTCTTAGACCCAATTCGTCCTTCATTCAGCCCAATACATTCCTGATGTTTGCTGGAGGACAGAAGATGGTTTTTATCTTGGTCGTCTCCAGTATCCTGGCAATCTTGGCCGTGGGTGGCCCTGCGTACGGAAGGAACGCCAGGTCATTCTTGTTCTCTTCTTCCTGAAGGTCCTTCTTCTTCTTCTTGCTCATCTTGAGAGCGCATCTCAAGAATGGCTATACCGAAATGCAGATTGTATTGTATTGTACTGTATGTTAACCGGGGACCTAGAAACGACGGAGAAGCTCCGTCCCCCCGCAGTCGCAGTGGTCCGCAACCCCACGACGACTACCGCAGTCCACTTCACCCCTCCGCCGCCCCACACCGAACCCAGAGTTATTGTGCGGTTCGGACCCCGGTGGACCCCCAGGGAACGTCTCACACCAGACGAGTGTAACCCCTATGTTTGCGTGGTAGATTAATGGTGGTGTACACGTACGTGGAGAACTTGTGTGCGCAGCAATCGCCGACATAGTGTAATTGAGGCAGAATAAGGGGAACCAGCCCGTATTCGCCGGGGCAGGTGGAAAACCGCCTAAAAACCATCCACAGACTGGCCGGTTCACCGGACCTCGGCACAAATCCGCCGGACGGATTTGTGCCGGGGACCAGGCGCCCCTTCCCGCCCGGAAAGCCGTGCGTTAGACCGCACGGCCAATCGGGCGGGCTGAAATGCAGATTAGACAGCACGCACGCCCGCGGCTCCCCCGGACCACGCACCGCCGCGCCGTTCCCGCTAGCGCCTGACTAGCCCGACTGGCGCCGAGGATGCAGAAAAGCCCGTGGTCCAGCGGCTATAAAGATCCGGACGGGGCGTGAACCCGACACTTCACTCACGCACGCACGCACGCACGCGGCGCACTCCGCTGCTCGACTTGCTGCGGCTCACATCGTTAAGCCGTCGGCACACGGACCGTGCTGTCGAACGTTAACGGTGAGCGTGCCAAGTGCAACGTGCTGCTGAACGCTCAGGAACGATGCGATTTGTGCATACGGTACGTGGGCCCTAACGTGGTATACGCGATCGCAACGCACTCCAGCGGCAGTTGAGGGATGTTTCTAGTTCGTAAATCACACTGTTTACTCAACGGGTGCGCGTAATTCCCACGTTAGCTCTATTAAAACGCACATTTCTTCCATCGTCCACGAAAAGGAAAGTACCATGTCCAATCAGTAAGGACACAGGCTTATAAAAGTTCCGTTACAGACAGTGCGTTACAAATTTGGAATACTTCTCCGCGTAAGATAAACGTTATTTCATGATTCCCACATTTTAAAAAACTCCAAGGTCAGTCTTACTTTATCACTGTTCCTACCCAGTAGCAGAATCTTTGCAACATGTGAATTACGAAGCGTAAAAGAAGAAGGAGTAAAATATCTTTAAACAAGTAGCGCAAGCTGTCCTTTAGATTAAGCCAATCGAACAGTCACCCCCCAAAAAAGGGTGAACTTGTATTTACATACCATCAAATATTATAGTCTACACTTGTATTAAACTAATAATAAAGTATCGGAAGCTAATAAAAATGTGAATTTTAAGAAAAAAAAATTGGTTGTGGCAGGACGCGAACCATCGCCCCAACAAATAAATCTCTTTACAGAACACTGACGCTCTTCATTACGCAAAACCAACATCTCCCGTGTTGGTACTAATCATAGTATCTTACCGCGTGCTAAAAACACTAATCGTAGATATGTTACTAACTGAAATTTAATTATAAAAAGCCGGCCGCGGTGGTCTCGCGGTTCTAGGCGCGCAGTCCGGAACCGTGCGACTACTACGGTCGCAGGTTCGAATCCTGCCTCGGGCATGGATGGGTGTGATGTCCTTAGGTTAGTTAGGTTTAAGTAGTTCTAAGTTCTAGGGGACTGATGACCACAGCAGTTGAGTCCCATAGTGCTCAGAGCCATTTTTTTAATTATAACAAATTGTACCAAGAACAATGTGTTTTGGGTGGATCTTCAAATAGCCTACTCTCATTATACCCAAGTTTTGCCGCGAATATGATGTTTCTCATTATTTTATTGGAACGAATCACACTGTTAACAACGGGTTTTGCAGTGATTCTCAATTTGCTGGTGCTCGAAACGGCATATATACGTATAGACTTTAAATGAATGCCAATATGGCGCCTCACAACTCTGTACTGAAGGGAGACGGCGTGCTTGTGACGTAGGTGGCGTTGGGCCATCTCATTGGTCAACGCTCAGACGCACGCTCAGAATATCTGACATGACAGATATTCCTCTGCACGTTCGAAAAGACTCCCGAGCGTGCTATTCCATGCTGTGACGTCAGAAACTCGGCACGCTCAACGCTCAACGTTCGGATGCACGGTCCGTGTGCCGACAGCTTTACCGTCGCTCGCGCACGCCAACGCCACTAGCCCAACGCCATGCCGAGAAGCCGGAATGGAGGAAGAGGCAAGATTGCTGCTACTGTGGAGCTCCTGCTAAACGCAGTCGGGAGCGACGGTTGCGGCAACAAGAAGAAGAAGCGGAAGCCGGTGGCACAATAACAGTGCTGTAAGTGTCAGAAGCTTGGACACATAGCCAAGGAATGCGACGGTGTGGTTGCGTGTGTTAAGTGCGGGAAACCGCACGACACACGCAACTGCACCAAACCAAGGGGTACTGCAGCGCTGTGCGTAAATTGCGGTGGCTCGCACGCCGCAAACGCGCGCAGCTGCAGCTGTCTGAAGACATGGAAGCAGCGTAAGTTGGCCACCACACACGATGAGGTGCCCCAACAAGAAGAAAAGGTGGACACCCCGCCCTCCTACCTTAGTAGGGGAAGCGGGCTGCGCCACCAAGAAGACGTGGACGCCTTCCGCCAAGCACTGTGGGAAGCCAACGAGGACGCAATCACCGCGCTCAAATCCGCCATGGCGGAGGAGAGAGCGGCCCTGAGAGCGGAACTCGAAGAGACGCGCCGGGAGGTGACTCAGCTAAGGGTCGCCTTGTACCTCGCGTCTCGCACGACGCCGGACGTGGCACCGATCCCCACCAGTACGGGGGTAGACGCGGCACCACAAACGACCGCCTCCCTGGCCGACACGGCAACGCAGGTTGCTAGGGAGGTGGTCATACAGTCGGGGAAAACCTTCGACAACAAGGAAACGGCACCCTCGAAAGCAGTCGTCACTCCTGTCTCTGCGGAAACGCAGACGACATAGGAAGTGCCGATGGAGACCGAGGGAGAAGAAGACGAGCCGTTCGAGTGCCTCCCCCTCCCCAACAAGAACTGTGTGAGGGAGGTGCTCACCAAGATCGCCGATTCCCTGCGAGACGGTAGCTACTCCTATCATGATCATCCTTACCCTTTCACGGTAGATAACATCCCTGCCCTTCCTCACAAACCTTATCCTTTCCACTGGGGGTGCGAATCCTTGAACCAGAAGCTGCACGGGAGGGAACTCGTCAGGCGTGCAGATCTGGAGCTCATAAACAAGCACCCGACCTTCACGGACGAGGACAGGAAATACATGACTAAGGAAGCAGTCAAGTACATCCGGACACAGACGCCGCCAGTGGACTACTCCTGCCTGAAGAAAATAGAATTCTGAAAGCCAGGAAGCAGTAAGAAGAAGAAGAACAAGAAGCCGCCGGAATCAGCCGGCAGATAAGCTCCTGCATCCACAGAAACCAGAGGCCAGACCAACACGCGAAGAAAAACATTCCAAACAGAGAGGACTTCAGGAGGAACAGCTCAAACAGTTTAAACTCCGCTACCTCGGGCCAAGGCAGGCCCGTCAATATAGTGAGTGAGTGAGTGAGTGAGTGAGAACCCGACACTTCGACTGAAGATGACAAGTAAGAAACTTACTGAAACGTTGCCGGAGAACAACGCATTGACTCGTCTGTCAACGAGAGAAGATTTCATCATCAAGATTCGCCGAGAAAGCCCGCATTCTCAGATATTCTGAGCTCAAACCTAAAGAGATATCTCGAACAGAATGACCTCCTCCATGTCAACTAGCATCGATTCTGCAAATATCGATCATGCGAAACCCAGTTCTCACTTTTCTCACCTGACATACTGAAAGTTTTGGATCATGGGACTCAGTTAGATGCAGTATTTCTTGATTTCCGAAAAGTTTTACCGACCAGGTTTATTGTCAAAACAACGATCATATGGAGCATCGAGCGAAATTTTTGACTGCACTACTAAGTTCTGGTGTTCCCAGGGAAGCGTTTTGGGACCCTTGCTGTTCGTGTTGTATATAAATGCTTCCGGACTATATTAATAGTAACCTCAGACGTTTTGCAGATGACTCAGATAGCTATAGTGAAGTACTGTCTGAAAGAAGCTGCATACATATTCAGTCAGATCTTGATAAGATTTCAAAGTTGTGCAGAGGTTCGTAATTTGATTTAAAAGTTCAGAAATGTAAACTTGTACGCTACACGAAAGAAAGAAAACGTACTATACTATGACTATAGTATCAATAGGTCACAGTTGGACTGGGCCAAATCCAACAGATACCTGATTGTAACACTTTGTGAGAGATAGGAAATGGAATGATCACGTAGGCTTACTCGTGGGTGAAGCAGGTGGTGGACTTCGATTTACTGGTAGAGTACTAGTAAAATGCCATCCGTTTTCAAAGGATATTGCTTACAAATTACTCGTGTGACGTATTCTGGAATACTGTTCAGGTGTGTGGGAGTCGCACCAAATAGGACTAACAGGGGATGTTGAACGTATACAGACAAGAGCAGCGCGAATGATCATAGGTTTGTTTGACCCGTGGGAGAGTGTCAGGGGGAAGCTGACGAAATTGGATGGGAAGACTCTTGAAGATAGACGTAAATTATCCAGAGAAAGCCTCATAAATTTCAAGAATCTGCTTTAAATGATGAGTCTAGGAATATACAACCCCATACTCATCTCTCACTTAGGGATCGTAAGGACTAGATGTAGATCAATTATAGCACCCACAGAGACATTTAAACTATCATTATTCCCGCACTCAATACCTGAACAGAACGGGAAAAATCCCTAATTACTGGTAAAATGGAACGTACCGTTTGCGATGGACTTCAAAGTGGTTTGCAGAATATATAAGTAAATGCAGACGCAGGTACAGAAGCAAATAGCACAGAACTGCGTATTATTTTTTTGGTGACAACTGTGCAGCTTTGTCAAACCTAGACCGTACGCTACCATCTCTACACGATCCTCTTGGCTTCTAGTCGTCCACCATGAAGGACAGTACAAACCCGCACAGCATGTGGTGCGAGAAGAGGACGGGCAAGGAAATAGCTGAAACTCAACTTGGAACAAAAGTGTTGGGCTCTCTTCACAGAAAAGTGCATGAGTTCTCTGTAGGTTGATGTGGTAGTGAGCATGTACCAATAAACGTTTCACACCCGAAGTCCCATGGGTTCAATAGGGAGGTGGGCCAGTCTTCGCTTGAGCCAGTACCTATACGTATTACTAAATTAAGGTCTGTACGATAGTGCAAGGCCTGTGTTTGTAAGAAGTACTCTGAAATGTTCCTTTGCACGTGCATGCTTGTCCGAAGGAACAGGCACTGAAGCGATTACGGCCATTGTGAAACACAGGAAATGATTAGCAGTTGCGAATACGGGCAATCTCCAACTGTCGAATGAAATGACGACATCGAAATTTTGTGCTAGACCTAGACTGCAACCCAGATTTCCTGCATGTCGCGAACGGTCTCTTTAAAAACTTCGGCTATCAATGCACGTTTGACGGCCAGATCCAAACTTCCATACGTCATCATCCATGTGTCATTAACCTTCAGCCGTACACTTAGCGAAATTTCCGTACGAGGGAGACGTTTAATCGGAAGTGAGGAGCCAGATGTCGGCAGACAAATACGATACTGCAGTGCCTGTGTTTCTAAGAAGTACGATGCGATGTGCCACACGGAGGTGCGTGCATCTGCCCACCGATACCAGGCTAGTGACTTTTGATTAGATGTTTCCGCTGTACGGGGATTACAGTAAGTGTACGAGTGAAGGTTAATGACACATGGACGAAGACATAATTATGGAATATTCGTTTTGTAAATAAAACCACCTTTTCTTGCTGCAAATTAATTTATTTTTCCCAGACACGTTTCGCCGTTTTCTTACTATAAGACATCTTCAGTGGGATATAGAGCAACACATTTTTGTTATTTTTAGATTGACAAGCAGTCCACGCCGCGGTTTTTATGTAAATAAGTAATTACTTACAGTTTCAAAATGGTTCAAATGGCTCTGAGCACTATAGGACTTAACTTCTGAGGTCATCAGTCCCCTAGAACTTAGAACTACTTAAACCTAACTAACCTAAGGACATCACACACATCCATGCTCGCGGCAGGATTCAAACCTGCGACCGTAGCGATCGCGCGGTTCCAGACTGTAGCGCCTAGAACCGCTCGGCCACTCCAACCCCAACCGGCACTTACAGTTTATTGGCATCTGTTTTTCCTCTCATCTGGTCTGGAGGTCGTACTACCACTTCATTTCCGAAATATAAGCACCAATTTCTATTCCGAACTTTTTCTTTCGCACTGTTCACTACCTTTATCCTTCTTCTTTGTGGGGCATTATTATTCTTTTTCCACCAGTTATCCTTTTTGGTTTATTTACCTACATGATGGCAACCTAAAGATGCACATGTTGATAACTAACATCTATTCATTATGTTTATAACTGTGTGTGTCTGTATATGTGTGTGTTTATATCTGTGTGTATGTGTGTGTGTGTGTGTGAGTGTGTGTGTCTGTGTGTGTGTGTGTGTGTGTCTGCGCGTGCGTGAGTGTGATTTAGTGGAGGGGTTGGCGGTGTGAGTTGTAGAGTGTTGAATGTGAATGTAATAGCTGTTAGAGAATGGTTGAAATCTTTGGTGATCATCTGATTTGAGTTTTGGTTTAAATGTTCTGTGGAGGGGTTCATGGACAAGTGAGTGAAAAGGTGATGGGTGGTGTTATTAACATAGAATAATAGCGCTCACAAAAGAAGAAGGAAAAACATGGTGAACAATCTGAAAGAAAAAGTTCGGAATACTAAATTGTGCTGCCGGCCGCAGTGGCCGAGCGGTTCTAGGCGCTTTAGTCCGGAACGGTGCGACTGCTACGAGCGCAGGTTCGAACCCTGCCTCGGGTATGCATGTGTGTGATGTCTTTAGGTTGGTTAGGTTTAAGTAGTTCCAAGTTCTAGGGGACTGATGACCGTAGAAGTTGAGTCCCATAGTGCTCAGAGCCATTTGAACTAAATTGTACTCATGTTTCGCAAATGAAGTGGTAGTGCCACCTCTAGACCAGATGAGAAGAAACACAGATGCCAGCAAACTGGAAGGAAACACTTATTCACATTAAAAAAACGCGAAGTTAACTATTTGACAATCTAAAAATAACAAAACTGTATTGTCCTAGATACCACTGAAGATGCCTTAGGGCAAGAAAAAGGTGTACGCGTCTGGGAAAAGTAAATTAAGTTGCAGCGAGAAAAGGCGCTTTTTTTTGCAATAGAGGTACTTCAGTGTTTGCTGCGGAAGATGTCCAGGCAAACAAACTTGTTATAAGTATGGAAGTTTGGGGCTGCCTGTGAAGCGTGCACCAATAGCCGAATGGTTAGGGCGACCTCTCTCGGCGAACAGGAAATCCATATTCGAGTTCCGGTACGGCACATATTTTCAATGTCGTCATTCCATTCTGTAGGTGGAGGGTGCCCATATCCCCAACTGCGAATTAATGTACTCCGCCATGTTTTCTTATCTTTATGTGAATACAAATTTCAGTAACTACTGTAACGGCTTAGATACGGTTTGCACCTCACACTCCATGTCATTATTTATGAAAGGCTGCAAGTTCCTGCACCCACCGCAAGGCACGACGCCTCTCACGCTCCGCAAGTATCGCTCTGCTGCCAATCATTCTATTCTTTTCAGAAGTTTTGGTCGCATCAGACGCTGCGAGAGAGAAAAGAGTCTTCTTAATTTTAGCCGCTTGCGCGTATTTAATTCGAGGTCCTGTTGGGTTGCTGCGCCGCCATCAGAACCAGATTCGTGCTTGTCACTTGAGAGATTCTTCCGCAGATTTTCTGTTGTGCTGGCAGAAGAACCAACACCGTGTTACTTGTGGAGGCCGAAATGCACACGTTTTAGCTCACGCAGGCTGGCGTGAAGAAGGAAGGACTATACTGACGTGAGGTCTGGAACATGACAAGGAATTAAAATTCAGAAAGCAAACGTAATTAGTTTGAAACTTAATTTTAATCCATTAATGATGAACGTCGCTCTTGACGGTACGTGATTCACAATATTATCTGTTCAGAATACATTCATAGTAACTGAATATGTCGCCTTGCTAGGTCGTAGCAAATGACGTAGCTGAACGCTCTGCTAAACTGTCGTCTCTGCAAATGAGAGCGTATGTAGACAGTGAACCATCGCTAGCAAAGTCGGCTGTACAACTGGGGCGAGTGCTAGGGAGTCTCTCTAGACTAGACCTGCCGTGTGGCGGCGCTCGGTCTGCAATCACTGATTGTGGCGACACGCAGGTCCGACGTATACTAACGGACCGCGGCCGATTTGAAGGCTACCACGTAGCAAGTGTGGTGTCTGGCGGTGACACCACATTTTCTGTGCCCAGATTTGCATCCTACAGGGATCTTGAGGCCGGCGCGACCGCCTGCGGAAGCGACGGAGCTGGATCCATCGTCCTCGCCGGCGCAGCAAATTAACTTTCCAGCGCTCGCACCGGCGCCCGCTGCGGACCCGGCGCCGCCGCCGTCATCATCGCCGCCCTCTCCTTCCTTGTTTCCTTGTGGAAAAGCAGCAGGGAGACACGCATCGGCACTTTACTCTGGCCACGGCATGGTGTGCCAATTTGCTCACTGTGGTCGGTCGCAAGGCCGTAGTGGCTCCCATGAAGTAATGAGTGCTGTCGACAAGGGATCTCAGATCCATTCCATATTCGTAGATTTCCAGAAGGCTTTAGATACCGTTCCTCACAATCGACTATTAATCAAATTGCGTGCGTATGGAGTATCGTCTCAGTTGTGTGACTGGATTCGTGATTTCCTGACAGAGAGGTCACAGTTCGTAGTGATAGACGGTAAATCATCGAGTGGAGCAGAATTGATATATGGCGTTCCACGAGGTAGTGTCATATGCCCTCTCCTGTTCCTGATTTACGTAAATGATCCAGGTGATAATCTGAGCAGCCCCCTTAAAAATGGTTCAAATGGCTCTGAGCACTATGGGACTTAACATCTGAGGTCATCAGTCCCCTAGAACTTAGAACTACTTAAACCTAACTAACCTAAGGAAATCACACACATCAATGCCCGAGGCAGGATTCGAACCTGCGACGGTAGGGGTCGCGCGGTTCCAGACTGAAGCGCCTAGAACCGCTCGGCCACTCCGGCCGGCCAGCCCCCTTAGATTGTTTTCAGATGACGCTGTAATTTATCGTCTAGTAATATCATCAGACGATCAATTCCAATTACAAAATGATCTAGAGATAATTTCTGTATGGTACGAAAGGTGGCAATTGGCACTAAACAAAGAAAAGTGCGAGGTGGGTACTAAAAGAAATACGATAAATTTTGGGTATACGATGAACCGCACAAATCTAAGGACTGTCAATTTGGCTAAATACCTAGGAATTACAATTACGAGCAACTTAAATTGGAAAGACCACATAGATAATATTGTGGGGAAGGCGAAACAAAGACTGCGCTTTGTTGGCAGAACACTTAGAAGATGCGACAAACCCAATAGAGACAGCCTACATCACTCTTTTCCGTCCTCTGCTGGAATATTGCTGCGTGGTATGGGATCATTACCATGTAGGATTGACGGAGGACATCGAAAAAGTGGAAAGAAGGCAGCTCGGTTCGTGTTATGGCGCAATAGGGGTGAGAGTGTCACTGATGTGATACGCGAGTTGGGGTGGCAGTCACTGAAACAAAGGCGGTTTTCTTTGCGGCGAGATCTGTTTACGAAACTTCAGTCACCATCTTTCTCTTCCGAATACGAAAATATTTTGTTGACACCCACCTACGTAGGGAGAAATGATCATCATAATAAAATAAGAGGAATCAGAACTCGAGCGGAAAGATTTAGGTGTTCCTTTTTCCCATGCGCCATTCGAGAGTGGAATGGTAGAGAAGTAGTATGTAAATGGTTCAATGAACCTTCTGCCAGGCACTTAAGTGTGAATTGCAGAGTAACCATATAGATGTAGATGTTCACGTTACACTGCAAATGGGAGCTACGCCAAAATTTTCTATGGCACTATCACACGAGTCCTGATGTTCAATAATTTGCAACACTTGTTTCAAAGTAGGATCAGAATGTTTGAGAATTTGTTCACGAATCCTACTGTCCGGCATATTGTATGTGATTGGATCACGAATCATTGCATCACTATAGTACTGTCCACAGCTACATTGAAACCGACAGTGTCATGTCAGACTCTGAAGTTCAGTGACCCACTGACGGTATGTCTGTTTTGGCTTTTTCCGCAGTCGAAAGAACTTGCAATGACCTGCAGCAACCTGTACCTGATCCTCGTAATCCTTAGCGAGAGCGAGAACTAAATCTTCCAAAACTAGCAACTTAGGCTACTAGTCGGGAATAACTTATGAGCGAGGCGGTAAACTTCTATCCGGGCCGTTGACAAGAAATACTGCACTTGATGTGTTTTACAATGAGTGTTGAACTGACCGTAGTACTCGTTCTGTCCCTCTTGTAGTTTATCGAAAGCTCTCGGAACGGTGGAGTCCACGGAGGTGGTGCCATGGATGTGGCTGGATGTAGTGTCGGAGTCGATGCAGCAGCGCCTTGTGAGTTAATGAGCTACTGGACTACCGTCATCAACTGCGACATTTGTTGTTGCTTGTGAAACTGAACAAACTGCATTAATTCAAAGCCAGCAGCAATCGGAGGCGCAGGTGGTGAAGGAGGCGGGTTACAGGCCATTTTAATGAGAGCAGCACCGCAACAAAGTAATCATACACAATTAGTAGCAATGTGCTTCTGAAAGAAAAGAGGGAAATATAAGTGACGAGCTGTGTCGGAGCGGCATAGAGCAAAGGCAGCGTTCGTTCCGGAATCCCTGTCACCAGATGTTGTATCGGCTACCGTGGGCTGTCGGGACCGACACAAACAAGATAAGTGAGAATTTGCGATGGCCGGTGGCAGCAAAGCAAAATGATCTGTACATTAAACTTGAACAGTAAATGGATTCTTTATTTCTAGAAAGAAAACAAACACAACTTAACTTGCTTCCTGTACCTCGTACATGCTAGTACTTTTCACTATTACTACTCGCAGAACGCAGGCTAAGTATCAAATGGCTCTGAGCACTATGGGACTTAACATCTGAGGTCATCAGTCCCCTAGAACTTAGAACTACTTAAACCTAACTAACCTAAGGACATCACACACACCCATGCCCGAGGCAGGATTCGAACCTCTACATCTACATCTACATCTACATTTATACTCCGCAAGCCACCCAACGGTGTGTGGCGGAGGGCACTTTACGTGCCACTGTCATTACCTCCCTTTCCTGTTCCAGTCGCGTATGGTTCGCGGGAAGAACGACTGTCTGAAAGCCTCCGTGCGCGCTCTAATCTCTCTAATTTTACATTCGTGATCTCCTCGGGAAGTATAAGTAGGGGGAAGCAATATATTCGATACCTCATCCAGAAACGCACCCTCTCGAAACCTGGCGAGCAAGCTACACCGCGATGCAGAGCGCCTCTCTTGCAGAGTCTGCCACTTGAGTTTATTAAACATCTCCGTAACGCTATCACGGTTACCAAATAACCCAGTGACGAAACGCGCCGCTCTTCTTTGGATCTTCTCTATCTCCTCCGTCAACCCGACCTGGTACGGATCCCACACTGACGAGCAATACTCAAGTATAGGTCGAACGAGTGTTTTGTAAGCCACCTCCTTTGTTGATGGACTACATTTTCTAAGCACTCTCCCAATGAATCTCAACCTGGTACCCGCCTTACCAACAATTAGTTTTATATGATCATTCCACTTCAAATCGTTCCGTACGCATACTCCCAGATATTTTACAGAAGTAACTGCTACCAGTGTTTGTTCCGCTATCATATAATCATACAATAAAGGATCCTTCTTTCTATGTATTCGCAATACATTACATTTGTCTATGTTAAGGGTCAGTTGCCACTCCCTGCACCAAGTGCCTATCCGCTGCAGATCTTCCTGTATTTCGCTACAATTTTCTAATGCAGCAACTTCTCTGTATACTACAGCATCATCCGCGAAAAGCCGCATGGAACTTCCGACACTATCTACTAAGTCATTTATATATATTGTGAAAAGCAATGGTCCCATAACACTCCCCTGTGGCACGCCAGAGGTTACTTTAACGTCTGTAGACGTCTCTCCATTGATAACAACATGCTGCCTGCGACCTTAGCATCCGCGTGGTTCCAGACTGATGCGCCTAGAACCGCTCAACCACGGCTAAGTATCGTCTTGCTATTACTTAGTGCCGATGCTCTCGAATTCTGCGACCAAACTCGGCCGACTAGCAGTGGGCGGCTGATTAAGACAGCGTTGACAGGGGGCGCTGAACTCTTGACTCCGAGGAGGTGTGGCAGTGCCCGCTTTTTCCACTGCCGCCCGGGTCGGCGCCTTCTCGATGCCGTTTCGTGGCGCTACGCTGGTCAGTGTTCAGTCGGTGCTTCAGGACTGCACATTCTCCTTCGGTCGTTTCCTTTAAGAATATGGGACTTCTAACAATACCACCACTTGCAAAGTAGGTTAGTAATCAGATTAATAATGTTGCTCACGCAGCATATGTTCGCATTATCGGGCAACAACAAAGTTATTGACTGTGGATGGTATCGTCAGAATGGAAGTCACTGTAAAAAAGTCATTAATTTTGGCACTTATCTTGAATGGATTCCCACGTAGATTTCGTCGAAGTTGTTGTGGCTCATCTTGTTGATTCTAGGGTGATTCCACTTTGACTGCTAGAAGGTCCAGATCTGTATTTTAGCAATATTTGAAGACCTAACAAATGCGTTTTTCAGGAAATTCTTAATGATCAAACAATCCCAGATCAGAACAATGGTACGGTAGAAATAATTTTTGATTTGGTGTTCACGATCCACATTTTTATAAAACTTCTTGTAAATTCACATATACTTCTTCTTAATTGTCACATAATCAAGAAAACAGTTTTGTATCAATCTGAATATATATAATTTCCACTTTAACCAAACACAGGACTTGACTGTTCTTTTACAAAGCGAAATAACAACTTAACTTCTGCAAAGTGAAACAAAGACTGCTCTGTGCGCATTCGCGCCAAAACGGTTACAAGTATGTCAAAGATTATGACAGTCTCATAGAAGTGAATACATACAAGAACCATATCACTGTAATATATCGATACATCGGAGTACCTATACATGAATAAAACCAAATGTGAATATTGTCATAAAAAGAAATATTCGCAGAAAAGTAGTACGATATTACTGGTATCGAGAACTGGGGTTAGAGTACCGTAATGGACACGTAAATTAAGAACCATTACAGACTTCAAATACTCGACTGTCGAACTATACTTGGGGGTTCCTTGTTTCCCTAAGTAAGGTCACGTGAACTGGCAACAGCCTTTCTCGTTCCCCGTCGTTGTCCATTCCACACTCGTGCTCCCTTTCTAATGACTTCGCTGTATATGGGACTCCGATCTCCATACATCTTCGATCTCTACTCTTAATTGGGAAATTTGTTATTCTTATTAGCTCCACTTACGTTCTTCACAAGGAGGCCAAGGGCAAGGTATTTGGTGATCTGATTTCGATGTAGAGTTTGCTCAACATGCGGTATACTATACACTTATATAAAGAATTTGATAGTTTTGTCTTCATTGTAGCGCACTCAAACTGATTCCCATGAGGTTCAAAAAATGCGTGTCCGATACATTGTTTTGAATATCATATTTAATTATGACTCCTTTGAGTTACTGCTGCGTAAAATGGTAATTGTAAGAGTCACTATGGTGTTATAACCTCCAGGATCTTGAGCGTTTACTGTATGACGTAGAGAACCGGACTCCTATTCACTCTAGCTATGGTAGTTACGAGAAAAGTAAAAACGAAATTTGCTGGCGAATCTAAGTGGCTTTAATATGTGCAGGAAGCCTATAGCCGATAGAAACTGGAAGTGATTACAGATGATAAAAGAGATTCACAGTCTGGAAGTATTGAAAGTACACAAACATCCTGGTTGACATGTAATTAGCGAGCGCAAAAAGAATGTCAAGTTGCCAATGAAAAACAAGCTGATGAGTTTCATTTAAAAACTGTAGTAACAGTCTCACGCAGCACAATAATACCGAATTTGCACGCAGATTGAATATCGACTTTCGTGTCACTATCCTCATTCAGCATACCTGCATTTACATAGTACTTTATACTTGCTGTTTAATTTACACCCGAATGTACAGCATGTTTTGGGAATGGTGATTAAACAATGAGCTTCATGATCGGAAGTAATTAAGTATTTCATGTAATCATTACTGGGATCCTATTTTAAGTTACTCACATTCTACGAAAACTGTGTCATGTTAGATAAGAGATTTTTCAATTCTTCTCCTTTAGTCTCTCATGTTTTTCAGTAATTATTTATCCTGCCTTCGAGAAAATGCGCTCTGCAACAACTGAAGTCACCGGACATCACAAAAATTTAGAGGCCATTACACGCAACATACTATTAGAGTTTGCACAATATTCTAATACACAAGCATGCTTGTCTATTACAAGTTTTTCAAAATATTGATGTAGGTCAATTATGCAATCAGTGACTGGTGTAACGACATCGACATTACACTGATGCTAATTGGACAAAAAAAGTAGATCAATCAATTTCAAACTGGCAGACGTACCAGTACACGTATTAGCACTGCTCATGGATGCTTCTGTTTTAGGTATTATTCTTGTAGTTGATGCTATGATAGCAGTATACTCTTTCTGTAGCACTTGTGCAGCGTTCTCTGCCTCTTGAAACGTCCTGAAACAAGTTTAAGCGAGGAATCCAGAACAATTCGTCATTCTTTAGTTGTTAACGTGTTTTCCAAGTCTGAAAATTTTGCGGCTGTACCTCGTGTAAGATGTATAATTAAGGAAGCAGTGATGTATGACTCCCCTGAGATTGTTGTTGTTGCTACTTCAAAAGGTTCAAGAAGAACTATTATCTTTTCTATAGCTAAGAAATTTTCTGCTGTGAGGGTAGGCATTGGTTCTGAGTTTTCATTGATCGCAATCTCAAGCTCACTTCGTACTTCCAAAATTCTTTTGATTGTGTAGCATGAGCTGTTCCATCTGTTGTATCAGTGTCAGTTCTTTTTCGTTTACTCATTTTTGAACACTGCGCAGTTTGTCACTGGCTGTACAGTTATGAAGGAATATCACAATAGCCTTTGTTTTCAATAAAATTTTGGAAAACGTTTCTGCTGTGAAACAATATTGTACCGTTAAGTTGAGGCAGTGGGGAGAACAGGGTGAAACAGACACCACACAAATCAAAAAACTTGACACTCTTGAAGGAACAAGCTCCGCTAGTCGATCACAACACGGGCAACCAACATATCAGTGATATTTGTGCTTCTACAAAAGCAGAAGCGACGTATTGGCATTAGGATTGCGTCGGTGTTTTTTGTTTTCGAGTCATTTTACACATTAACATGTACAACTGAAAACACTTGTAAGTACAATGAGGACTCAGAAACAGAAGAGGACAGAAGCAGGTGTGTATAATTAATAACGAGAAAAATTATATTAATTTTAAAATGTATTATAGAGTACAAGCACAAACGCATTCACGAATCCATGTTATTTTCGTGTATAGTTTTTACCATAACCATCTGATTGGTACGACATACGCACGACTGTGAATTGTCATCACTGGAAGACAAACAAGAATATTCCGTGTCTCACGACCCCTCGCCCACAGCGACCAATCTATTACCAACACAGTCTCTAAACATAGAATGGCTAAGGCACCACATATTTGACGTTGATTAAACACCTCCATACAATCTACTTTCCCTCTGCACTCCAAAAGCCATATAGGCAATAGGAACCGACAAGTTTTCAGGCACCAGTTAAAAAAGAATTACATTACAACCGATAGGAAAACAAAATCTTGTACATGGCTGCACGTTCAGAGACTGTGAATAGTTACAATTGAAAGAAAATCAGTCCTCGGTCACTATTTTTAACAAATTAACCTGGTTTCGACAGTGCTAGGAGTGTCTTCCTCAGAATTTAAAACAAAGAATGGTATATATTCTATAACATGGTCACAGAATTATTGCGAAACGGACTGCATTCTTCTATGACAGTATCAACAAACTGGTCTTTCGTTGGGAGAAATTTGTTCGTCACCTGGGTGACTATGTTGAGAAATAAATACGTAGACACGACGAATAAAGGTGTGGAATGTTCATAACGTTTGTTTTATTAGGTCGACAACTTTGCTTCCATCGTTTTGCAATAGATGGCAGTAGCGGCAAGCGGTGATACAAGTGATCGGCCGTAAGTGTCATACAATAAGATTACACATTTGTAAACATGGCGGCACCAGAATATTAGTCGATTTGTGATTGCAGCTTAAAGTTATTCTCGACTGAATATGTCGCCTTACGAGCTCAGTTCTCGTCATTTGCGAGAAATCTTAGTTTTCTGCTTTAACCCGAACAAATCTGCTGCTGAGGCTCTTAAAGTGCTGGGTAAGACCTATGGTGAGGCATCTATTAATGAAATAACGTGTAGAGAATGGTTCCAGCACTTCAAGAACGATGATTTTGTCGTCGAAAACTGGCATGGCGGTGAAAGATAGTTTTCGAAGCCACTGAAACCAACGGAAACAATCACAAGACATCGTTATCGAAAGCAGTTGAGATTTTGAGGTTAGCACTGAAAGACAAACGGCCAAAATACAGTGATAGACATGAAATTTGACTTTGCTGCATGACAAAACATACCTGGAAACGTTGAATGGGAAGTTCTACCCCACCCGCCGTGTTCTCCAGACACCGCTCCCTCCGTCTACCACTTTTTCCGATCAAGGGCACACGGCCTGGCTTACCAGCACCTCTGGTCATATGAAAAAAGTGCAAAATTGGATCGATTCGTGGATCTCCTAAAAAGACCATATTTACTATCAAAAACAGCCTTGATCACGAATTATTTATTCTGGTGACCGGTTTCGACCACAACTGTGGTCATCTGCAGACTAATGAGTAAGAACCTGCTTCTGGTGGTAGTGATTTACCACCAGAAGGAGGTTCTTACTTAATAGTCTGAAGATGACCACAGTTGTGGTCGGAACCGGTCAACGGAATAAATAATTTGTGATCAAGACTGGTTTTGATAGCAAATATTTGTAAAAACATTGATCACTGTTCACTCCCGCAATGTATTCAAAAGTCCTCAAAAGACGCTCAGTCCCTCCACCGCAGTATTCCCATGTTGCCAGAAAGGTGGGAGGAAGTAGTGGCCAGCGATGGCCAATACTCCGAATCGTAAATTTTTTATAGGGTTTTCACAATAAAGCCTCGAGCTTCGAGAAGAAACTGCGGAAGCAAAGTTGTAGACCTAATATTGAAAAGCTTTAAAAGTTTTCACATAAAAAAATTTAAGGCATTTGTTTTCAACAAGCCCTCATGTTTCTCCCAGTTGCTGCTCTGTAGCGACATTATTAATGCCGGAAGTTTACCCTCAACCAGCTTGACGGTGTTGTGAAATTCTCGTCAGCCTCGTGTATAAGACTCACCTAGCAGTGGTTAAGAGCTTAATAATTCAATAAAGAAGAGAGCTGGTGAAAGATGGAATGACACAACAATCTGTATTACAGAGATATATTTCTACGCAAGACTTATCTCTCATGCGCTGCGATCTACATACACGCAGCCATCAGAGTACGAATTTCGTCATTCTTTGAATACCAACTGAGGTACTTCCTGCAGGTAGTATGTCTAATAGTGGAGCAGAAGGTTAAACTGAGAGTTTAGTTGTATGGTTCTCTGTGTCAGTGCAACTAATGCCATCTACTTACAGGATTATTAACTGTCTTAAGGCGAAACAGTTCTATGAGATTTATATATAAAGTAATATTCAAATACTAAACATACTGACCATGCGAATTCTACCCAAACCTGCACTAAAGTTGGCCAGTGGGAAACTGTGAATAAATACGTTCTGCTGCAGATCAACACAGTTTCATGTAAATCCAGCTATTAAAGAGACTTTTAATTGCAGCTAACTGCAGACGAAATGTTGTGGTCAACATTAACAGTTACAGACAACGTATTCTAACTGAAGACAATAGCTAAAATAAATTCTCTCCAAAATAATTTCAAAACACTTAAACACAAAAACAAACAACAGACAAAAACGTAATAGTGAGCATTTGTAACTACAACGCTGATTACGACGTTGTAAGAACATACAACATAGGTGAATCACTTCACTACGATTGTGCAAGTTCATTAGGACTTCTAGATAAGATGCTCATTACAATCGAGCACAAAACAACAGTAGATAACTGCAAACGCTAAATGAAAGTTCACTGAGAACGATTGCTCCACTATTCTGAAATTAAGGTGACTTAATTCTCATTCCAATTACTCAGTCCGTGGGAACTGGATTTATCGACTAACAAAAAATACATCGGTATGCACGCGACAGTATGTTCTCATTTTTTGCTAACGTATAGTTACACCAGAACCCATACACTAATTTTTATTAGCAATAACGATTCTCCTACTGAGAGTGTAGTGGAACCGACATTGAGATCATAGTCTGATTACATCACTGTCTGTACTACTGCACTCTTATGAGCTCTCCATGCGTGAGATGGTATCTTCATACCTTGCAGCCCATAGGTTCAATGCCAAATTCCTGAAACACTCACAGAGCGACCTTGCGCAACTGTGATAGGAAGATGTATCAGAATCAGTCTCACACATGTTAGACCTAATATCTTCCACAACACAGGGCATAAAAACAAGATTTTCCAGTACTCGTACCTCGAGTTCTATTGGTCATAGGGTCAAGTGTTTAGCAGAGCCCTTGGGCTAGGGACCATGTGTACACCCAACTATCATAGAGTACAGGGTCAAAGTACGAATATTACACACTTCCTCATGTTTAGGCAAATGGAGCAAATCGGTTGGTTCTGTTTGCATTTGATGTGGTTTACGACGAGCTTCATGGGACTCACGCAGGCACAATTAATTCGAGGGCAGTTCCCCGGAAAACCCCACAAAAATGTTTTTCGCAGTATTTTCGCCGTTACCAGGGGATCAAACCCAGCCCAGAATTCCAAAACAACTATGCACAGAATATGGCTGAAATTTTTACGATATATTTCTAAGATCCCGAAGTCGAAGAACCTCGAAAATTTTCTTGATATCTTTATCCATTTCGAAAGATACAGAGTTTCAAATTTACCCTACTTCTGGAGGTAAAATCTGATATGAGGCGAATCTAAATAGTAAACAACCGCAGAAAATTGCTCAAATTTTAAAGGTATATCCTCTAGGTATTTATCTAGAAGAACTATATCCCCGTTTTCAAAAATCTTCATCGGTTATCGAGAAACACACTAAAAACGCCTGTTTTTTGGGTACAAAAACCCAGCCACGGATTCCTAGACGACTACGCACAGCAAATGGCTGTAATTTCTATAATGGAAAATTTGTAAGATATCGATCTCGAACAACCATCACAATTTTCTTCATATCTTTATCTGTTTAGGAGATACAAATGTACGAAGTTATCCTACTATTAGACATAACATACGCACGTAAAATTCGGTCTGAGACGAAAAAGTAGTTCATAAAGTGACGTAGCATCGAGAAAAATGCTATAAACCGTCACCGGTATCAGTTGGGAACTTCTTGTTGTAGTACGGAAGCACAAGAAAATATCTTTTGCACATAAAATCCGGTCTGAGGTATATATTTTAGTTTTGCGTTATTTCTGTTTCACCCAAGTAAACATCCAAATTTTACTGACCAGTACATTTCTTTTCATATGAGTTACATGCCCCGCTCCAGTAAGGAAAAGTAATAAATACTTGAAGACAGTAGACAGTGATTGTGTTACAGAAAGAAGGAAGGGGTAATGGCCGTGTCTGAGGAAGAGGGGGACACAGTGGCAGTGGTGTAAGATGTCGTGGTCTCCTGACCTTCATTGCTTACACATCCCGCCCTCGCAATCATATTCCGCACATCAAGACGCTTCATTCGAACCCAAACTCGATAAGATAAAGTCAATGTCGTATGAATTCATGTAAGCCGGCCGAAGTGGCCGTGCGGTTAAAGGCGCTGCAGTCTGGAACCGCAAGACCGCTACGGTCGCAGGTTCGAATCCTGCCTCGGGCATGGATGTTTGTGATGTCCTTAGGTTAGTTAGGTTTAACTAGTTCTAAGTTCTAGGGGACTAATGACCTCAGCAGTTGAGTCCCATAGTGCTCAGAGCCATTTGAACCATTTTTTTGAATTCATGTAAACGATATGCAAATAACTAGTAAATTGCAAGTGTGCACTGTGGTTGAAATACTCGAGGCTGGCGTACACACACACACACACACACACACATTCAAGACACGACGGTCTCAAAAGCTTTTAGTTCGGGAGAGGTAAACCACACGCCAGGAGGCCGGTCCCTTCAGAGGAAGAGTCAACTTATCTACGTCGGCCGGCGACCGCCCGTAGAGCAGACAGCGTTTGCCCGAGTGAAAGGGAGCTTGACCCCATATTCAGCTTAAAATCAAATTCCGCTACATTGTGTGGGAGCACCCAGCCTACGCATTCTTTACAAATATAGCACCCAGTTTCAGAGGTTTTCACAGGTAGACAGCAAATGCCAAACGCCGATGCTACAGATTTCCGGATTGGTCGCCTTAAACGAAACGTCATTCTCCCATTTTAGAAGAGCAATGCTGATTGGCAGACAATATTCCTGACGCCTTGAGCTGAAGGAGTCATGGAAGAGACCGAGAGATATACCCCTTCACGTCTGGCCTGGAGAGGGGCCGTTCCGTTGTCGCTCTTGGAGCAAGAACACGTAACGAGAGCGTGTGCGCTCATACGTGTACTCAAAGAGCGAGGAACAAGTCTCTCCTCAGTACTTCACTGGGGAGCACCTCTGTCGAGATCGAATCGGAGTGCGACTCTATATTGAGTCCTTGCGATTAAGTGTTCTTCACTGTGTTGGCCACCACACTCATTGTGTGGTGTGAATCGACAGAGTTATAGTTAAACGTCTGTGAGTGAATTTTTGAGTGGCATCGCGGAGGACTGGTTATCTGACCGGTGTACCACGCCAATAGATAGACTAGGGGCGAATAGGAGTCCTAGACTTCATCAAGGCGTAGGGAGAGTTTGATTGGCGAAGGTCAATCCGGATAGAACGAGAGTTATCTTATTTGTCAGCAGCATGCGGCGCAGACAGCAGTCATCGCAGCTTACAGTATTGTGCGCTACAGCTCTTGCGAGCCCCATATTTCCTCCAAAACAGTACACTTCACTGCATTTCACACACGACAGCCTCGACCGTATCTAGCAACATTCTAACGGATAATTATTCAAGTTGAGTAGCCGTTCTGCCAAGTCAATAACAATCTTAAACTTTGTATAGAAATTTCATTAGCGAATTCTATCCTTAAGAGGTAACTTCACATTCCGAAAAGAACCCGGAAATAACTTGTTCAGTTCATAGCTAGAAGTGCCATTGTGATTTCTCAGAATTTTTGCAAAATAAACAATAATTTTCGTTAGTTTCACGTTTTTCTTACACTAACTAGCACTACTCGAGTACCCAAGTATCCCACTAGTTACGTAAGAAATTTTGTGAATTTTTGTGTCATTTACTTACAGCGGACGACTCCAGAAGATATTTATTGCTGAAAGTTTTTCAGGCATTTCTCTTTAGAACGTTAGGAGCGTCTGTCTGACTTCTGTAGCAGTGTGGGGGTGGACATTGCATCTTGCAGACGCCACAGGGTAAAAGGTACATCTCAGATTAATCCGTTGCACAGAATGACAGAATAGCACGCACACGTTCACAGTGGAATAGTCGACAGTGACAGAACAGTGCTAGGAAATGAGTGAAGGAGACAGTGCCTGGGTGGGGGGAAGGGGGGGGCGAACAAAGGGGAAGAGAATGTGAAAGTGGGTGAGAGCCAGTGATAATGAGAGTCAGAGTATATGACAATGACAATGAGTAAGAGAGAGATAACGATAGTTAGAAGATACAGCAGCAGTAGGAAGGAAGGCATGAGATATTAGCAGTAAGGGAGAGCAAGAGGGAGACAATGAGAGTGACAGAAGACTGTAACAGTAGAACAGAACGAAGGGGACTGTGTCTGTGACACTGAAGACAATGACTGAGAGACACAAAAAGATAATGAGTTGGGCTGAATGAGTGAGTGAGAATGGGTAACTAGGGTGGATGATTATGAGCTACAGTCATTTAAGAACGTTATAGGAAAGTTTTTCCAAACTCCTTCGTAAATTTATTAATAAACTGTCATTTAGATGGGAGTACACGAGAGTATACAAAATTCCGGAAAAATACCTAAACATAATTTTTTGCGCTTAAAACCGTCCTATTCGCCTTATACTGTATGTGATCAAAAGTATCCGGACACCTGGCTGAAAATGACTTAAAAGTTCGTGGCGCACTCCATCGGTAATGCTGGAATTCAATATGGTGTTGGCCCACCATTAGCCTTGATGACGGCTTCCCTCGCAGGCATACGTTCAGTCAGGTGCTAGAAGGTTTCTTGAGGAACAGCAGCCCATTCTTCACGGAGTACTGTACTGAGGAGAGGTATCGATGTCGGTCGGTGAGGCCTGGCCCGAAGTCGGCGTTCCTAAACATCCCAAGGGAGTTCTATAGGATTCCGGTCAGAACACTGTGCAGGCCAGTCCATTACAGGAATGTTATTGTTGTGTAACCACTCCACCACAGGCCATGCATTAAGAACAGGTGCTCGATCCTGTTGAAAGATGCAATCGCCATCCCCGAATTGCTCTTCTACAGTGGGAAGCAAGAATGTTCTTAAAACATCAGTGTAGACCCGTGCTGTGACAGTGCCACGCAAAACAACAAGGGGTGAAAGCCCCTCCATGAAAAACACGACTATACCACAACCCAACGCCTCCAAATTTTACTGTTGGCACTACACACACTGGCAGATGACGTACACCTGGCATTCGCCATACCCACACCCTGCCATGGGATCGCCACATTGTGTACCGCGATTCGTCACTCCACATGACGTTTTTCACTGTTCATTCGTCCAATGTTTACTCTCCTTACACCAAGCGTGGTGTCGTTTAGCATTTACCGGCGTGATGCGTGGCTTATGAGCAGCCGCTCGACCATGAAATCCAAGTTTTCTCACCTACCGCCTAACTGTCATAATACTTGCAGTGGATCCTGATGCAGTTTGGAATTCTTGTGTGATCGTCTAGATAGATGTCTGGCTATTACACATTACGACCCTCTTCAACTGTCGGCGGTCTCTGTCAGTCAACAGACGAGGTCGGCCTGTACGCTTTTGTGCTGTACTTGTCCCTTCACGTTTCCACTTCATTATCACATCGGAAACAGGGGACCTAGGGATGTTTAGGAGTGTAGTAATCTCGTGTGCAGACGTATGACGCAAGTGACATCTAATCATAATGACTAATGAGGTCGCTGATGTGGAGTACCTGTACCTGGCAGCAGGTGGCAGCACAATGCACCTAATATGACAAACGTATGTTTTTGGGGGTGTCCAGATACGTTTGATCACATAGTGTATATTTTTATTTATTAAGAGTTTCGGCTACTTCCATACTCAGATATCCAATTAAGATTAAAGAAACATAAGAGTGAGAAGTGTTACGTATACATTACAAATTAACAAACGTAAAAGAGTAAAACATTCACTCACTAAAACTCAGAACTGAAGTTCTTTGTTTTGTTGGGTGAATTCTCTTACAGCTCAATTCCATCGTCTGGTAGGGTGTATATAATACCACGCATTTTTGTGTTACTTTCATCTTAATTACAGATCTGATGGTAGCAGAAGTAAGAACGTATTAAACGAAAATATATTTAGAAGGGTTTATGCGCAAAAATTCATAATGATCGCAGACTCATTTAAGGGGCTTGTTTCCTTTTTTAGTGAGATGATACCTACATATAAAACTATAGTGTTACAAACACACAGAGAGACTTTGAGAGGTGGCTTGTAACACATAGAGCATTGTTTTTGACAATGAAAATATTTTATCGTTTGAGCTTTGCGCAGGAGAGAGGCACAGTGTTTATGGTGTGCAATGCACAGTAGCTTATTTGCAGTTTGTTATTGTTCTACTTCTAGGTCTTCAGCTTACCTTAGCACTTACTGTTACGTGGGCTTACGGATCAAACATGCCCTATCAACTGAGTTCATTTTTGTATCACGGCTCGCTGTGCCTATGACAATCAGCTGGTTAACGTTAGACAGTCGCATCATAGTACGTTTGTTGGACTTTATCGACATCTCAGACAAACAAAGCCTTCGTCCTAAGTATTTTAGGGGAAGAAGGCGTTATTGGTCGAGCAGGGGTTCGCACGTGGGCAGTTGGGCAGAACATTTGTAAATGTGTTCGAACATGCCTATAATAAATTATAACTTATTACGATTGTTATTCATCCTCAAAACCCTACGGACGTTCATGTACGTAACTCAAACGTTGGTTTAAGAACCAACTCAATGAACACAAAGTGATTCTGTCAATGAACTATCGTGGTACACATTTACTTGTGAGATCCTGGAAACACCTTGTATGCCTGAGGAAGTACGGCTTTCTCCACTTCGTTATTTCTACAAAATAAAAACAGTAGTGCTTAGCTCATCTATTCAAACACCTGGTTATGTAATGGATACGCTTGACCGAAAACACTGTGGGAGCCTGTTAGGAATCACAGTTACTCTCTCAGTTTAGGAAACCATATTTAAACATAGCAAACTCATAATTTATATAATATTCGAACAAAAAAGTTACTTTCATTGACCACGTGTTATGAGACAAGCACAACTGAATACTGCGTCGTTCACTATCGTTGGTCGAAATCCCACCCGATACCACCTCTGTTCGTTCCAAATGCAATCAGTGTCGAATGTGTGATGTTTACTTCGTTTTCTAGACGAATCTGTACCAGATTGGTCAAGTGCAGAAGCACAGTCTTGCGTCACACCCGTCCCCTTGACTCAAGTACCGTTGCGACATCAGCAGAGTGAAACATCAGCTAAATTAACCACTGTTTACATGTTACACAGAGCACCACGATAATGTTGATTCATTGCAGTTACCACGAGTGAAATGTTCTGAAGTGCCGAGGCACTAAAAAAGAGAAGCGGATAGAGCGAGCACTCAGACGGTCGAGGCTAGTCTTCACCTAGTAACTCTAACAGAATTGCAGTGATGTCTAGGATAACTGGTTAGACTTTGTCATTTAGCAGACACACTTGAATAGAATATTGTTTCGTTCTTCACTTCTGTGTAAGTTCCGATTGTGATATGACGATGACATTTTACGCACCGAGAAATACATGAAATGTATTTGCAGTTGTGAATATGGATTACCATCAGCTGTATAATGGAATGACGACAATGAAACTTGTGCCGGATTGGGATTCCGGATTTCCCTCTTATCGCGAGCGGTAGCCTGACCATTTAGCTACCGGAGCATGACTCTCGACCAGGCCCAAATTTGGTTCAAACGGCTCTGAGCACTATGGGACTTAACATCTGAGGTCATCAGTCCCATGGAACTTAGAACTACTTAAACCTAACTTACCTAAAGACATCACACACATCCATGCCCGAAGCAGGATTCGAACCTGCGACCGTAGCAGTCGCGCGGTTCCAGACTGCAGCGCCTAGAACCGCTCGGCCACCGCGGCCGGGGGCCCAAATTTCCGTACGTCGACAACCATTAGTCATCTTCCTATACTCGAACATCCATTATGTACTTGATCAGCCAGAACGTTATGACCACCGACGCACGATCGATATAATCCCGTCTAGGCGATAGCAGCGTCACCTGGTGGGGAATGACTGCTAGTCAGACACACGCACTGTGTATGTAGTATCAGAGAGCGTGCTGTCCGTGCGTAGAATGGGGAAAGCGCGCGATCTATTGGAGTTTGACTGAGGACTGACTGTGATAGCCCGGAGGCTCGGCTCGAGCATTTCTAAAGCTGTACGACTTGACGGATGTTGGAGGATTGGTTTGATGAGTGTCTCCAGCACGTAGCAAACCCAAAGTGGAACCACGTCCAGACGTCGTGTGGTTGGCCGGTCACCACTCATTACAGATGTTGGTCGTCGCAGGACGGACAGACAGGTACAACAGGACAGGCGGCGAACTGTGGTGGAACTAACATCAGACTTTAATGCTGGGCGGAGTACAAGACTATCTGCACTGGACGTTGGCGCAGTGGCAGAGCGTTACATTTTCTGATGAATCACGATACCTTCTTCATCATGCCGATGGTCGGGCGGGAATCCATCGTCTTCCAGGGTAACAGCTTCTTGACACTTGTACTGCAGGACAAACTGGTAGCTTTCTTGACAAGCTTTCTTGAAAAAATAGGTGGTGCACACTGCCAAAACGGCTGGGAACTGCTGTTGTATGTGAATGTTTCTATTTACGCAGCCAAAACGTCCACAGTAGCAGAAAACTTTTTTGTTGGTAGAGTTCATTAAAATTGGTGGCATTTTGCAGGCTAGTACCGAATGGTTATATTTAAAGTACAAATGCCCATGAAGGTGCAGTATTGGCTGTAATCATTATAAGGCATCAAAACATAGCAGACACAGCAATGCATTAATATGGAACTGATCTAAACTGCACAAAAATGAGTTCCAATTTTGGCCACCAGGTCGATATCTTGCAAGCCATCACTTTCTTGAATCATAAATATATATCCGAGTGATGCTAAATGTTATTATCTTCACATAAAGAAAAGTATTATCATCTCAATAACCTTTAAATCGTGAGCTACACCCTTAATTTTTAAATATGAAATTAGTGAATTTACTCATTGAAATTTTGTCGCCACGTCTGGGATCACTTTCAGAAATGAGATTAATAATAAAATTGACTTATTTAATAAGATTGAACCTTAAATTGCGGGTGTACCCATATATCACCACAATAAAACAAAAACAGTGAATAGATGACGGAGTATGAATGAGAACAGTGGCGTACTTAAGTTTACAAAAATAATGACAAGTTTTTTATTAATCGTTTTTTAACTACAACGAGCTGATAAATATTGCAAAATAAACGACAAACACAAATCAGAAAAGATGTTTGATTGGCAAAGCATTCATTGGGATTGAAGCTATACAAATTCTCCCCTGAATTAATCCTTTTTACAACGCAATCAGACTTTATTTAGACGAATCCACTGTGAGGACCAACTCTATTCAAATGGAATCAACTACGACATTGTACACCACAGACTATGGTTCACCAGAGAACAGGGAGCTGTGAATATTGTTTAACAACACTATGCCTGTGAAGCAATACTTTACCCTTTCACGTTGATTTAGGCGGCAGCAGAAACGGCGTCCTGTGGGCGACGAGTGGCGTGCTGCGGCAGTTGTAATGGCCTGACGCATCCGAGAAAATTTGCAAACAACACGGACTGGTGTTCTGATTATTAGAATGCGAGCAGCCCTGAAATCAGATTTCATTCTGAGGTGAAACCTGCTCGCTGGTTTGGCCAAACTAATTTGATTCACAGGCACGACAGTGCATGCTGGAACTGTCGAACATCAGATGGCTGACTAAGGATGAATAATTTCTCCCTCGTGACACACAATAGACCAGAGATGATATGCAGTTCCTCTGTCGGTACAGCTGGAAACTGCCTCTGGCTCTTAGTCCACCACAAGTTGCAGACCACAAGTTTCACCCACTATCGAAAGACCTAAAGTTCTCCACCAGAGGAGGACCAGAAGATGAAAAAGGCAAAGCATCACAACCACTCTCCACCAAGACTCTCGTACGAGAGTCGAATTATCAAAAACGACACTGCCTCCACATTGTACAAACGATTTGAACTATTGTCTGCTCACTGAATCTCCCCTTTTGACTGTTCTGTTGGCCTGGTAGCCAATCCAGATAAAGCACCAGGGTTCCGATTCTGGGAGAGCAAGACTGGTTTGCATATCCTGAGAGGACTCAGAATCTCTTTTGTCTAAAAAAAGTTTTTAGACTAGGGAGGTGTCGTTCTCACAGTAATCATGGCAAAAAATTTACCTACACGGGACCACAGTACCCATATTTATGGAGAGATCTAATCTTCTCAGGCTGACCATTTCCAATTTCTGAAAGAAGGCTGTTAAGCTTCCCTGACAGTTGTTACCGTGAAATATATGCTTTGCCACTCGCTAAAAGAACCTGACGACTTCTTGGCATCAGGCGACTTATAGTCTTGCTTCCACTAAACATGTGCACCAGCCGCTTTGTCCGTGTCATCCCAGCTTCCAACACGAGAATGCTCGGAGTTGCATGATCTTTTCACCATTTGCACACAAGCCCAGATTACAACCGTCTCTGTTAAAGGGCTCCCTCCACCCACCTTCCGCTAACCGGCCAGCTTTGTGATGGGCTGTCACCTGGCCCAGTTAAAATGTTTTGTGAACCAGCGCCCTCCTGCTCTGACCCTAAGTCGAAAGTAGAGAGTGCCACCCTCGAGCTCTAGCGAGCACTAGAACAGATGGTTCAAATGGCTCTGAGCACTATGGGACTTAGCATCTGAGGTCATCAGTCCCCTAGAACTTAGAACTACTTAAACCTAACTAACCTAATGACATCACACACATCCATGGCCGAGGGAGGATTCGAACCTGCGACCGTAGCGGTCGCGCGGTTCCAGACTGTGGCGTCTAGAACCGCTCGGCCACTCCAGCCGGCCACTGGAACAGATATGTGGCAACACAATAAGATATAACCGATAACATTTATTAAGTGTTATCAAACAAACTTTATTTAACTTTTACTAACACTTTCATATGTGGTACTTGATGTCATATACCTGATACAAACTAACTAAATTCCATCCGAACAGGTTTCGGGAGACCCTAACGCTACCGACTGACCGCCATGCCATCCTCAACCTTTAGGGGTCACTGGATGCGGAGACGGAGGGGCGTGTGGTCAGCTTACAGCTGAGTGCACTCTGCTTGCCAACAGCATTCGGCAGACCGAGAGGTCACCCATCTAAATGCTAGCCACGCCCAATAGCACTTAACTTCTGTGATCTGATGGGAACTGGTGTTACCACTGTGGCAACGCCATTGGCATACCTAATACAATGATATCTCAATAGCTTTGCTGCTTCTTGGCAGTCTATGATATTGGCACTAACACTGAATGTAATTATGTAGACACTCATTTGATTGTTCTTATTGCTCTGTAACTAGTGACTGCTAAGTCGGAATGTAGTCTTCGGAGTGGAGCTTACGGAACTGTGCTCCATAGTGTAATAGTAGAAACTGCTGAGGTGGCTGCAGGCACTGAACTGTCTTACTGCAGGATCGGAACTGTGTGAGTCTCTGTGGCGCATCGTTTTTTCTGCCTGTCGGCGGAAGGATTTCCATCTTCGCCAGTATTAGGCACAAGCAAAGTAGTCCCCAGTTGACAGCGCTCTCCTTGGCAGCTGACCACTTACTGATGTTTAATATATTTTTGTTTTGTGTTTCTTTATTTTACCCTTTTATTGATGGAATTGCGTTTTCTAACCTCTATGATAAATCTTTAACGTTTTCTTTATTTTTAGTACATCATAGCTCTCTTTCACATTGTAAATCAACGATTTTCGAATAAAGCATGAATTAAACATTGAAAATTTCGGTTTTGCTATAAATACTCTTTGTTCTCAAATAACTCGAAAGTAACGTACTCCTAAATTAGCGTAAAACTTCTGTAATTGATTTTACGAGCATAATATGGAGTCATAGGAGCAACGACATACATGGCAAAATTTACTACTAAAAAAAGCATCCATAAAATACTTGAAAATGGTGTAAGGCCGAAATTGTACAATCGTACGTGAGATAAAGAGATAACTATGTAGAAAAAAATGTTCCGTAGGTTACCCAGCTCTTTATATAACCTCACTCAGTTTCAAGACAGTGCATCGTTTCCGTTTTTTAGGGTAATCTAGAAAGACAGTGATCGTATACGTAAAGGAAGCGATCGTTATGAGGTAACGCCCGATAGGTATGCAACATACCCACGATACAGGTAATGCAGGTACCACCTTAACTGACCAAAGCTACTAGGAAAAATACCGCAGTATACGCTTACTTACGATTGTCTACAGTAGCCTATGATAGCCTTACAACCCTAGACCTGATCCTATCCCACCTATATTCGTTCTGGAGCCATTGCACGACAGTCAACTGTCTATGTGATCTGTTAGTACTACGTCAGTCACGCCATTGATTCTATTTTACTCAAGATCCGAAATATGGCGGTAAGCTGCTCGTTTGTGTACGTCCTTGGTGCTTGTTGTGTTGCAGTTACAATCACCGTTAGTCGCACCCAACATGATCATTCATCAGGAGGAATGGCTTTTTTCTGGACATTAATAGCGAAAATAAGCTCGCATGTGCATGAACTTTTAAAGAACATGTCCCACAGTTCTGGAAATATCGGAGTATCAGTTTGATAGCGTTATGTCAAGGTGTTCATGATGTAACACTTTGCATTTCCGTCAGAGTACCATAAATTTATTTGTGACATGTTTGCGGTCACTAGTTCTGATTTTCAGGGATCCAGAAAATACAAAAACATGGTTGCTATGTACGTTACTATGACTTCATGAAGCTAAATGTTTGCTTCTTTGCAGTCCATTTGCGTATGTCTTCATTAATAGTAGATCGCATGCCTCCCTGTATAGAAATGTAGAACATAAACAGGATATTTCTTAACAAAAAGATGCGTCGATGCGTAAACCTTTTTCGGCGATATTTATTTCGCGACTTCCATAATGTATGTCCTGCTATGGTCGAGCATCTGTCCCATTTTGTTGGTCATTTTTACCCTGCTTTAAGTCCTCATCATTACGTTTTCATGTGAGGTTCATATACAGCACACTGTATTCATACACAGCATCTCAGTGTGTATGTAATCCTTTTATTCGTTTAGTACATTAAAGTTGCACAAAATATTACAACATAAACACAAAATGTAGCTGCTCTGCAGGCTCTCGACTAGTTCAGCAGTTGCCTGAACTGTCGAACTGATTATGATACAGCAGTGCCTTTGTCTTATTCTGAATGACGTTGCTATGTTCCTTCGGGCACGCATGCATGTTCGAATGAACATTCAGTCGTAATTCGAGATAACACAGGCACTGTTATATCCGCCAACACCGGACAAGCGACTTTCAAGTGAAATGTCTCCCCTGCAATATGGATGTAGGAGTACAGGTAGTAGGCACATAGTTGACGACATGTGGAAGGTTGGGTCTGGCGGGGAATCGTGCTCGGATAACCTCATGGTGAGGAACTGCTCGCGCTAAGCTCTTATATAAGAGCTTTGCAACAACTGCTCGAAAGTAACGTACTCCTAAATTAGCGTAAAACTTCTGTAATTGATTTTACGAGCATAATATGGAGTCATAGGAGCAACGACATACATGGCAAAATTTACTACTAAAAAAAGCATCCATAAAATACTTGAAAATGGTGTAAGGCCGAAATTGTACAATCGTACGTGAGATAAAGAGAATGTCAGCTGAGGGCACCACGAAATCACTCACAAAATTCATCGCAGCTGCAGACTCTACCGCACTGCAAATTATAAAACATATATGTTCCAGGAAATATGAGACATGTTCTTTGGGCTTAAGCGTGCCAAAGTGCGTGCCACGCCCCTTCACACAGCATTCTTCTAACGCACGACACTGTGTTTCGCTCTGTAGAATTCAAAAGTGTATATTTTGTAATGGAAGCCATTCAAACGTTCTGTGGTGCCTCTCCTGCTCCCAGTCGGCCGGTTTGACATCCAACCTCCTCAAAAAAAAACTCACAAGTAATACTGGGTGGGATTATTTGTGACCGGGAGAATAAGAACTCTTGAGAAAATTTGCAATCTTTATTGCCTACTAGCTAATAACTTTCTTTACTGTGTGAGATGAAATTAAATATAGGAAACACAAAAGCAGTGAAGACAAGAGACAACCTAGACAATACACATTTGTTCAATTTTTAGGTCCCAGCAACTTTTTTTCCTCTGATTCTGCTACAGCTTTACCTCATCGAAGTTCGTCAAACGTTTTGCTACATGAAAAATCAAAATGTCGTTGTGTAATACTGAAAAAGCTGTTAATACGAATAATATCCAAGTATGGTGGGGTTTCTCGGTTTGATTAGTATATTTTGTCACTGTCTGCTAGATAAAACGAAATAGACCTTTTTAATATTGCAGCTATTGTAATACACACCAAATAAGCGAGACTGTTTCGTCACATATGGTTATTTAACTACCCCATTTACATAAATAGGACGACACAATATAATTCACGAAGTACCAATATTAAATGCCAATTAGACCTATTACAAGCAAAACGTCTTATATTAGGGAATAGTTTAATATTTCATTCATATGCTCCAGTTTGTCAAGCATGAGATCGAAAAGTAGTAGTAGTAGTAGTAGTAGTATTGTTCTAACAAACAATCTTGTCATCGCCAATTCTGTAACTATTCCTGCCTTTGTCAAAACTTAGTTTCTGGTTAATTTCAGTAACCCTGCCACAATCACCTGTTTAGTTATCCCGCGTTTATCTCCGGTTAGGCGTTATTACATGTTTGTACAACGCGTTTTCCGCGTAATTCCGAGAATAGAATTAAGCGGCTGCCGACCGGGGACTGTACAACTGGCCCTTAGTAGTGTAGCGATCTGGCAAAAATTTTCTGTCAACATTTCACTTTCTTGGATACACCAAGAAGACAATATGTAATCTTTCTTACCTGTTATTCCTGTTAGTCGTTTATTTCCAATCTAGTAGTCTGAATCGATGGCTTTCGCTAGTAATTATAACAATGCTTAGCATTCGCACACCCAGTCAACAACATAAACAAACAGCGATTGGCATTCACCCGTTCGGCTTTATTCAGCTTAGCACTTATAGCCCCGTCCCCTTTTTTTTGCGAAAAGTTTTTTTATTTCTATGTCCAACGGGAATTCCCCTGGCATAGACATCACGTACACTATGCACACATTGAAAACTCAGCTTATGATTCGTTTAGAAATCAACTTAGGATGTGCTCAAAAATGTTCAAAAGCCAACAGAGATGCGTCTCAAACTCATATGAACGATCGATAGACCAACTTGCGCTGGATGCTAGGTTCTTTGTGAAATAAGGTCTTTCTCTTCAAGAATATAAATTTGGCGCCCCCTAAATTGCCTCCCGGGGCTGATACCCCGGTTTGCCGCCCTCTAGATCCGGGCCTACCCATTATGTTGCCATTTCCGTTTCGCAGAGCCTTGTGAGTGCCAGTTCGCAGTGAAGCTGTTACAGTAGGGCAATCGTATAATGTTTAGTTTCGTGTGCCTTATTGTGTGCTATGAAAGTAGGGGGAAAATGGATAGACCGAGGCTGCACTCTCCTAAGAAACTTTCAAAGAGTGTCAGTTGCAGTGTGACTATGCGCAAACACGTGAATACTTGTGTTCCGTGAAGAAATGGTTTTAGAGACATGCAGGAGCTCCACTTGTCCCTCTGGACAAAACGGTGAAGCTAACTGCAGCTGCCCTACAAAACTTAGAACAATCGATTTTAAGAATTATTTTGGAAATTTGTGATAAGGTCTTATGAGACCAAGCTACTGAGAGCATCGGTCCATAAGCTTACACACTATTTAATCTAACTTAAACCAACTTACGCTAAGGACGACACACACACCCATGCCCGAGGGAGGACTCGAACCTCCGACGGGGGGAGCCGCGCGGACCGTTTCAAGACGCCCATGACCTCGCGGCTACCCCGCGCGGCTGTAAGACTTATCAAAGAGACGTTCGCCAAAGGAGAATTAGGGGAGACAACTAAACTGGCAACTCTGAGATGAAGAAATGCATCGTGGGAAGGCTTACTAACCTCGACTCTTTTCGAGAAAATGTGATACGTGACACATATACACACATTATTTAGGGAAGGGGCATCCTACAATTAATAGACTACGCGCAAACTTTGTAGCAGCGGACATGTTTTTTGTTAGCTTTTTGCTAAGAGTTGTGAAAACGTTTGGATTCTACTAGAACTGTGACTATGGCCGCAAATTACACATCGGACATCAGGATATTTCTTTATGGTGCTCCCTTTTTGTGAAGATACTTCGTGTTTATACTTAGAAAGTCAAGGTATTTCTGTATGGCGGTCCGTTTTTGTGAAGAAACAGTTAGGAACAAATTTTGACGATATCGTCTGGCTTGATGAAACGTGACTAAATGCAGATCACAGAGTAAAAAAACGTCACATACAGGCCGATGATACTGTTACTGTTGGTATGACAGCCCCTGTAGAAGCAGGATAATTATAGAACCTGCTGCAACTTCAAATGGATGCATTCCTAATTGTATGCTCTTGTTCAATTGAAATAAGACCTCCGGCTACCACGAGGAGATGAGCTACTGTCCTTTTTTTAAACAGTCTATGCTTCGAAACTTGACATAAAACTCTTTGATTGTTATGGATGACGCTCCATGTCACACAGTGAAACAAGATAAGGCAATCAGTACAGAAGATATTGTTTGATGGGTAGTGAAATACAATATACCATTTGAAAAGTAACTTGAAAAAGATATAATTATTAAAACTTGAACTGTCTTAACACAAGCAAAAGTGCCGCATTTTCCTCCTGGATTAAATGGAACAAAATTTATGAATATAAACTGCTCAAATTGTCTCCGTACAACTGTCATTTCAGCGCAATAGGACATACATGCGCTCAGGTCAAACGAGATGTTGCTACAGGAAACAAAGAAAATTTCTTAAACTGAAGTGGAATGCCTTTTGAAGGGTTCAGTAGAAGATTGGCAAAAGTAGTGACTCATGTGAAACGAATGATGAAGAAAGCATGGAGAAATAACGATATATTACAGCAGTGCATCGAAGGTTTGATTATATGTTTAACTCAGAGTAACTGCAACAGTAATTCTACTGACTCTGACTCTGAATTACGTGGATTTTCCCACGGAAAGACTGATATGCATAGCACTTTAATGAATCTCTTAAGTCCATTGCACCTCGTGTTTATCAGTTATAAACCGATCAGTTTCTCTTCCCCATTGTCAGACTAAAGAATACCGATGAGCCAGCTGACATCATCTATTTATAGTAAGTAATGCTTCATTTGAAAGATATTTCATTTTGCACATGATATTTCACTGAGTTTAAAACTGTTCACGGACACGAAAATTTCGTCTAATTTTAGAAAAAATATAATTGTGTCACTAATTAAGATCAAGAAGTGGTTTTTGACGTGCTTAGAGACACTTCAGAGAGCTGTGTTGTCCGTGAATTTAATATATTTACTTGATTTCTGTAGAAGATGGCGGCATTAAAGCTATTTTCTACCGACACGGAGGAACGAGGACTATAGCAGTTGCCTTCAAAAAGTACTTGTGGCAACAGTCTCAACTTTGGACCTTACACATTAAATAGCAACTAATTTAAATTACACTATATACCATTCGAATGCTGCAGCTTTCGTTTCTAGATAAAATATATGTAACATCTCGAACAAGTCTTGCCGACCGGCGTGGCCGAGCGGTTCTAGGCGCTACAGTCTGGAACCGCGCGACTGCTACGGTCGCAGGTTCGAATCCTGTCTCGGGCATGGATGTGTGTGATCTCCTTAGGTTAGGTTACGTTTAAGTAGTTCTAAGTTCTAGGGGACTGATGACCTCAAAAGTTAAGTCCCATAGTGCTCAGAGCCATTTCGAACAAGTCTTTCTTACTTGCGTGCCCCTCTGTACGGAAGCCGGATGAAAATTATGGAAGTGGATGTTCATGAACTACCGTTTGGGATCTCCAGTTAATGAAAGATATAAGTCAACTCAGTGTCTCACAAGTTCATAGTTGGAGGATATACGTTTTGCTGTAGCGTATATGGGACCCAGCGCGACTCCGATGCGGGTATATAATCACTGAGATGTAGATAAAGGGGTAGCGTGGCCTTCGAACGGGAACTTTTTAATCTCCCATTATACGAGCATTGTATGATACTCTTACGATTGTGAACAGAATAAATCATCTGATTAGGACTGTGGGATTTTTTACAGCTTGATTCAAGCTGATCATCTGCCATCGCTGCTTTCTGGCAGTAGAGGCGGTATGGGGGCTGGGTACACGTAAATGAAGTGAGACATGTAGAGTGCTTTACGTTATACCCTTATTGTATTGCCGGATCGTTAACAGGAATGAAAAGGGAAGCTTCTAAGCACCCTGGCGATACTTTGCTGAATATTTTGTAAGTTCATGTGTTAAAATTGATATGGAAATAAATAAACGACCTGCATCCGAAAAGAGAAGAGTTCGACGGAAAGTGCAGAATAAACTAAAGATTTCGTGCCGCAATAGTTCCATTAGTGCTTGGGCGCCACTTCTCTACAGCAGCGTGTGGTGCCTATTAACGTGACTAGTAATTAGGCAGTTTAATTCGAAATAAACATTAATTTTGAACTGCACTGTGATCCACTAGCAAACAGTAAACTTTGTAAAACTTTCAGTATAGGCACGAGAGCAGTTACGTGTGATGAATACGAACTTCATAGTGACAACTGAGAGTTTGGCATACCAATTTTCATTAGACAAATTTGTCTGCAATTATTCATATCCCATTAGAATCACATTTCTGGAAACTGTTATACAACACGCTATACTCTGCAGGGAGAAATAAAGATACTACTAAAGAGCAAAATGGTGAAGTCTGACTCAGTACTAGCTAGAAACAAAGAAAGATTACATTTTAACATCCCGTCGACGACGACGTCATTAGAGACGGAGCAAAAACCTGAACTGGGGGAAAGAAACAAGTGTTTACCTTTCAAAGAAATCATCTAGGCACTCACTTTAAGCGATTTAGGGAAACCACAGACAACGTAATTCTAGATGTAGGAGAGGGAAATGTGTGTGTGTGAATACCTAAGGGACCATACTGCTGAACAGCACACACACCCATGCCCGAGGGAGGATTCGAACCTCCGGCGGGAGGGGCCGCGCAGTCCGCGACATGATGCGTCAAACAGCGCGGTCATTCCGCGCAGCGCGAGGAATATCAAGCTCTACACTACTAAACACGGGCTAAGTGTGTTACCACTGCGCCACTTCACTCGATCGCCGGTGACCCAAAGGATCCGTGCAAGACGTACGTTTCCCTATAATGTTTCTCTTTAACACGCTGTTAGTTGAGCCTATGTTTAGATATGAGAAAATTACTGAATTACCTTGTATGTTCCACAAGTTTGTAGTGTTCATCATTGTATTAAGCGCGCTAACATACTTTGCAGTACTAGTTTTTGCAAACGAACGATTATCCCACACTCAGCTCGTAGGATTCATCAGACAAGCTGTTCAGCTAACTAAGAACGTAGTTGCCCTATCTGTGACATTAGGCGGATGGATAAAATTGCTTTACATTGCTGACTAGGGGACTCGTTTAAGTTACTGAGCTGCCACATCGCAAAGTATTTTGTCACTCGTATCGTTTGCACTGCACAATAGCCGGCCGGAATGGCCGAGCGGTTCTAGGCGCTACAGTCTGGAAACGCGCGACTGCTACGGTCGCAGGTTCGAATCCTGCCTCGGGCATGGATGTGTGTAATGCCCTTAGGTTAGTTAGGTTTAAGTAGTTCTAAGTTCTAGGGGACTGATGACCTCAGGAGTTAAGTCCCATAGTGCTCAGAGCCATTTTTTTGAGCTGCACAATATCGTTCTATTAAGTGCGGAAGGAGGGAGAAAACGTACTGCCGGAAGTGAAGCTGTGACTACGGTACAGTTCAGAGATCGCGGCACCACACCAAAGTCGGCAATGCGAATCGATATTACAGACATTAGCAAGGGCTTGCTACAATCCGCGACAACCAGTGGGAGACACTCCAGAGGACACGCCCTGCCTCGCTGTACAGAAGCGTCCTCGTGCTGAGGTCAATACAGTGCCGAGCGTGCAAGAGTTCTCCCCAGATCACGACTTCATCAGAAGGAGTTGACAGTATAGTTCTTAAGGCATCTGACGAACTTGGACTGTTGTAAAAGTTGGACATCGTAACTCAAGAGAACAGTTTGTTAATAATTGCATCAAGTGATGCTTTGGTAGTTAATAACAGATTTAAATTATACAAAAATTCTGTGGCAAAAAAGTATGTCAAAGTTAGGTAAATCTTTTATTCAGTTATGTAATAAAGCAAACTAATTTTCGTGAGTTACAGTTCCTATGTGCCACCTCACCGACCAATCAAAGAACCTACAGCTATGGCCAGATGAAAGTACTATCGTCTAGTCACAACAGTGAGGACGGGCCATGCATCATGCTTGAACAGCTCAGTCACAGGGCTGCAGTCCTCCAGTACAGTTCGCCGAACAGCCACAGCCACATATCGCCGGCTACTACAACAGACACAGGCGCTGCTCTGTGAGAGCAGATTCCGCAATATCGATATGATACTCCGAGGGTGTTACGTCAACTTTTACCTAGTGTCCAAACTTCATTATTTTGCGCACGCTCTTCCCCCGACAGTCACCAGGGCCCATAGTTTCCAGGCAGCGTACGGACAATTTGTGAGTGCCGGTCACATATTCAAAGTCCGTTACACTACTTTAATGAGGCCTCCACTGGCAGGAAACTTAGGGTTGACTCACGTCCACAACCGCGCACAGCCATTATACCTAAGAACGATGCGGCTCGCATGGACCACGGCAAACACCAGCTTGACGGGGATGCCGCTACAGATCGTCGCCCCCGTTGCTGTGGGCCATATACACTACTGGCCATTAAAATTGCTACACCAAGAAGAAATGCAGATGATAAACGGGTATTCATTGGACAAATACACTCCTGGAAATTGAAATAAAAACACCGTGAATTCATTTTCCCAGGAAGGGGAAACTTTATTGACACATTCCTGGGGTCAGATACATCACATGATCACACTGACAGAACCACAGGCAGATAGACACAGGCAACAGAGCATGCACAATGTCGGCTCTAGTACAGTGTATATCCACCTTTCGCAGCAATGCAGGCTGCTATTCTCCCATGGAGACGATCGTAGAGATGCTGGATGTAGTCCTGTGGAACGGCTTGCCATGCCATTTCCACCTGGCGCCTCAGTTGGACCAGCGTTCGTGCTGGACGTGCAGACCGCGTGAGACGACGATTCATCCAGTCCCAAACATGCTCAATGGGGGACAGATCCGGAGATCTTGCTGGCCAGGGTAGTTGACTTACACCTTCTAGAGCACGTTGGGTGGCACGGGATATATGCGGACGTGCATTGTCCTGTTGGAACAGCAAGTTCCCTTGCCGGTCTAGGGATGGTAGAACGATGGGTTCGATGACTGTTTGGATGTACCGTGCACTATTCAGTGTCCCCTCGACGATCACCAGTGGTGTACGGCCAGTGTAGGAGATCGCTCCCCACACCATGATGCCGGGTGTTGGCCCCGTGTGTCTCGGTCGTATGTAGTCCTGATTGTGGCGCTCACCTGCACGGCGCCAAACACGCATACGACCATCATTGGCACCAAGGCAGAAGCGACTCTCATCGCTGAAGACGACACGTCTCCATTCGTCCCTCCATTCACGCCTGTCGCGACACCACTGGAGGCGGGCTGCACGATGTTGGGGCGTGAGCGGAAGACGGCCTAACGGTGTGCGGGACCGTAGCCCAGCTTCATGGAGACGGTTGCGAATGGTCCTCGCCGATACCCCAGGAGCAACAGTGTCCCTAATTTGCTGGGAAGTGGCGGTGCGGTCCCCTACGGCACTGCGTAGGATCCTACGGTCTTGGCGTGCATCCGTGCGTCGCTGCGGTCCGGTCCCAGGTCGACGGGCACGTGCACCTTCCGCCGACCACTGGCGACGACATCGATGTACTGTGGAGACCTCACGCCCCACGTGTTGAGCAATTCGGCGGTACGTCCACCCGGCCTCCCGCATGCCCACTATACGCCCTCGCTCAAAGTCCGTCAACTGCACGTACGGTTCACGTCCACGCTGTCGCGGCATGCTACCAGTGTTAAAGACTGCGATGGAGCTCCGTATGCCACGGCAAACTGGCTGACACTGACGGCGGCGGTGCACAAATGCTGCGCAGCTAGCGCCATTCGACGGCCAACACCGCTGTTCCTGGTGTGTCCGCTGTGCCGTGCGTGTGATCATTGCTTGTACAGCCCTCTCGCAGTGTCCGGAGCAAGTATGGTGGGTCTGACACACCGGTGTCAATGTGTTCTTTTTTCCATTTCCAGGAGTGTATATTATACTAGAACTCACATGTGATTACATTTTCACGCAATTTGCGTGCATAGATCCGGAGAAATTAGTACCCAGAACAACCACCTCTGGCCGTAATAACGGCCTTAATACGCCTGGGCATTGAGTCAAACAGAGCTTGGATGGAGTGTACAGGTACAGCTGCCCATGCAGCTTCAACACGATACCACAGTTCATCAAGAGTAGTGACTGGCGTATTGTGACGAGCCAGTTGCTCGGCCATTATTGACCAGACGTTTTCAATTGGTGAGAGATCTGGAGAATGTGCTGGCCAGGGCAGCAGTCGAACATTTTCTGCATCCAGAGAGGCCCGTACAGGACCTGCAACATGCGGTCGTGCGTTATCCTGCTGAAATGTAGGGTTTCGCAGGGATCGAATGCAGGGTACAGCCACGGGTCGTAACACATCTGAAATGTAAGGTCCATTGTTCAAAGTGCCGTTAATGCGAACAAGAGGTGACCGAGACGTGTAACCAATGGCACCCCATTCCATCATGTCAGGTGATACGCCAGTATGGTGAGAGGCACCCACTTGCCTTGCTCATACTGTGGCATCAAGCAGTCAGGCCTGCAAGATGAGTGGTTTGCCAAGAGAGTGGATTCTTCCTTAATTTATCGAGTAACATGAATCCTCGTATCTTACTATTTAGTTACAAATTACTCTCCTGTATGAATAATACGCAACGGAAACACGCATCTGACTATCAGTGATTTATAGAACTCTGACTGTACACTACGCACTGGCAATACCACATTTACTTTTTGTCTTTTATTTAACGGCTTTTATTAACACGTGGCCATCCCACTGAATACGAATGGCGCACACATTATAAATTCGGGACATTATGACAACATACAATTCAATGAAAAAGGCCACCAATCTCTTTCTTTTCACTATCTGATTTATTCCTAAACACACAAATTCTACAACCTACAACAATATCACATGAGAAATTCCGCCCAGTGGGCATGGCTTTACATTAGTGTATCTCTATATTATGGTCTCGTAATTTATTTAAGGCTACAGTGCACTTTGTGGATAGGATGGTGGATCTTTTATTATACCTCACACTTCGACTCTCACAATCATCATCACGAAACTTTCCTCCAGATCGAGCGATACAGAAGGAAAAAGCATAACCCACAAATCTTTTGAATCTACCTTGCTACTCCCCCATGCAAACCATACATACCCAAATTACATGACATACACCACACAACAATATGAAATACTACACAAAGAATGGTTACAACATTATCACTTTCAGCTTTCCCACTTCAATCAATATTTATCCCAGTTTCACACGACACTGCCATACTTTGTAATTCTACTTTCCTACCGTGAACTCTGGAGATAAATGCACGTCTTCCTGTGCAATGCAAGCCAAGTGGCGTTGCTGGATAGACGGCCGACTCACCTTGATTCTCTCTCAGAGTTTAAATCTAGCGTCACACGGAATCATATCATGCAGTTTAATATTAAGCACACACGCGAGTCCTCAACTGATACCATGGACGAGTACTTCTCTTTATCCTTTGTCTCATACACAGATTGAGACTCACACAGTACTCACCACGTGGAAGTACTTGTCTCTAATTTCAAGTTCTGCACACGCCATTTCTTAAATATTTCAGTTTATGGTACACACGCTATTTCTTAAATATTTCAACTTATTGTACACACGCTAGTAATTCAGCTTAACTTAAGCACACGGAAGTATCTCAACTTATTGCTACACGTGGTTTCGTTGTGACCGTTGGTCACTTTCGAAGATTACTACAGTCCCATTAATATTACCTGCCTGACATTTAATTCTCCCCACAAAAGTTCCTGAGATAGATAAATTATTATCTCAGACTACTCTTAAATATTCCACATACATACCATGCCTCCACTCTTTCGTTATTACGGAGCACAACCAAAAGAAGTCTTAACAGCACAAGATCCAGCGGCAGAGTGCCGAAACATGGCCGTTCTCTAGGTCCTCTCGCACCTGTGTCGAGGTGGGGGAAGCACCTTGCTATCGTATTGGTCAGCCACATTTCAGACGCTCAAAGCTCTGGTAAATTTCATCTCTTTGGTCCCACCAAAGGTGGCCAAAGGATCGACTCAAAGATGATCATATATTCACATTCACTATCTGCGGTTAGCAGACGACCATACATTCATTCATTTCACAGATCTCACCAAACTGGATGTAGGGATTTACTTTGTGGGAGTGCACATGTGATCAATTAAATAAATAAATTGTCATTACTTTCCACACTGGTATCCGGCTTCGCTGTATTAATTGAAATTGAGTTATTTTACAAAAAAAATGTGTTCTTCTGACAAAAATAATTAAGTATGTTGTACCTATTTTCAATGTCGGGTGGTACTGTACCCTTTCAATGGTGACGACGAATACACGCTTCCAATGTGCGTTCACCGCGGTGTCGCCAAACACGGATGCGACCATCATTATGCTGTAAACAGAACCCGGATTCATCCGAAAAAATGACGTTTTGCCATTCGTGCACCCTGGCTCGTCGTTGACTACACCATCGCAGGCGCTCCTGTCTGTGATGCAGCGTCAAGGGTAACCGCAGCAATGGTCTCCGAACTAATAGTCCATGCTGCTGCAAACGTCGTCGAACTGTTCGTGCAGATGGTTGTTGTCTTGCAAAGGTCCCCATCTGTTGACTCAGGGATCGGGACGTGGCTGCACGATCCGTTACGACCATGCGGATAAGATGCCTGTCATGTCGACTGCTAGTGATAAGAGGCCGTTGGGATTCAGCACGGCGTTCCGTATTACCCTCCTGAACCCACCGATTCCATATTCTGCTAATAGTCATTGGATCTCGACCAACGGGAGCAGCAGTGTCGCGATACGATAAACTGCAATCGCGATAGGCTACAATCCGACCTTTATCAAAGTCGGAAACGTGATGGTACGCATTTCGCCTCCTTACACGAGGCATCACAACAACGTTTCACCAGGCAACGCCGGTCAACTGCTGTTTGTGTATGAGAAATCGGTTGGAAACTTTCCTCATGTGAGCACGTTGTAGGTGTCGCCACCGGCGCCAACCTTGTGTGAATGCTCTGAAAAGCTAATCATTTGCATATCACAACATCTTCCTTCCGTCGGTTAAACTTCGCGTCTGTAGCACGTCATCTTCGTGGTGTAGCAATTTTAATGGCCAGTAGTGTAGCTCCGTCTCTTGCCCACATTCGAGATTTCCTGGTCGACCTGAGCTACGTCACCGAGGATCTATGGGCGATGAGTGCGCCGAGCACAAGAGATTACTACCGCATCTATCAGGCACGACAACCCAACCACCCACTTTATCATGGTGTTGTGAGCCGTCCACACCCCATACCTGCCCACGTACGCTCGTTCCTTGTGGTATGTGGTAGTGAACGGCAAATTAGCAACACTCTAGCGCCTCCATTCCATCCATCTCACTGACGTCCTTGTGGTATGTGGTAGTGAACGGCAAATTAGCAACACTCTAGCGCCTCCATTCCATCCATCTCACTGACGAACCTTTGTGCCTGAATTGCGCAGTCTTCGATTCGGACGCGCACTGCAGCCGGGATCTTATACAACGTATGCTAGCGCTCCTGTTGCGAAGACAGCCAGAGAATTTCACGCCGGACGAACTCCTACACCAAGATACCATTTACTTTCCCACTACCAGAACGAACGCCGTCAAGTGGCTGAAGAGCATGGTGCTGCATTACATTTTGCAAGCCGCTCCCAAAAGCGCTCTTGACTTGTGGTTCCACCTGACGACGATTCATAAGGTGTTCCACCGCCATGGATTGTATCGAACACGACTAACGAACTACTTAGGTGTATTTCGATGATCCTCCTGCCCATAGGGGCGCCCCGAGTACCAGAAGCCACACTTGAAAATGATTCACGGCACACTATTGATCCACTGAGAAAATGGTTTAGAGGGAGTCCCCCTTACATTTGTTACGCAAAGATGACTCGGAAGCTTCTGGTGGCGGTAGTAGAATCCAGTTAAAAATAATTAAAAAACAACAAGAAAAAGAAGAAAACTAAAAATATAAAAGTAAATAAATACATGAAAAAAGAATATATATATATATATATATATATATATATATATATATATATATATAGGGTGTTACAAAAAGGTATGGCCAAACTTTCAGGAAACATTCCTCACACAAAAAGACAGAAAATATGTTATGTGGACATGTGTCCAGAAACGCTTACTTTCCATGTTAGAGCTCATTTTATTACTTCTCTTCAAATCACATTAATCATGGAATGGAAACACACAGCAACAGAACGTACCAGCGTGACTTCACTTTGTCACAGGAAATGTTCAAAATGTCCTCCGTTTGCGAGTATACATGCATCCACCCTCCGTCGCATGGAATCCCTGATGCGCTGAAGCAGCTCTGGAGAATGGCGTATTGTATCACAGCCGTCCACAATACGAGCACTAAGAGTCTCTACATTTGGTACCGGGGTTGCGTAGACAAGAGCTTTCAAATGCCCCCATAAATGAAAGTCAAGAGTGTTGAGATCAGGAGAGCGTGGAGGCCATGGAACTGGTCCGCCTCTACCAATCCATCGGTCACCGAATCTGTTGTTGAGAAGCGTACGAACACTTCGACTGAAATGTGCAGGAGCTCCATCGTGCATGAACCACATGTTGTGTTGTACTTGTAAAGGCACATGTTCTAGCAGCACAGGTAGAGTATCCAGTATGAAATCATGACAACGTGCTCCATTGAGCGTAGGTGGAAGAACATGGGGCTCAATCAAGACATCACCAACAATGCCTGCCCAAACGTTCACAGAAAATCTGTGTTGATGACGTGATTGCACAATTGCGTGCGGATTCTCGTCAGGCCACAAATGTTGACTGTGAAAATTTACAATTTGATCACGTTGGAATGAAGCCTCATCCGTAAGGAGAACATTTGCACTGAAATGAGGATTGACACAGTATTGGATGAACCATTCGCAGAAGTGTACCCGTGGAGGCCAATCAGCTGCTGATAGTGCCTGCACACGCTGTACATGGTACGGAAACAACTGGTTCTCCTGTAGCACTCTCCATACAGTGAAGTGGTCAACGTTACCTTGTACAGCAGCAACTTCTCTGACGCTGACATTAGGGATATTGTCAACTGCACGAAGAATTGCCTCGTCCATTGCAGGTGTCCTCGTCGTTCTAGGTCTTCCCCCGTCACGAGTTAAAAATGGTTCAAATGGCTCTGAGCACTATGGGACTTAACATCTGTGGTCATCAGTCCCCTAGAACTTAGAACTACTTAAACCTAACTAACCTAAGGACATCACACACATCCATGCCCGAGGCAGGATTCGAACCTGCGACCGTAGCGGTCACGCGGTTCAGACTGAAGCGCCTAGAACTGCACGGCCACACCGGCCGGCGCGAGTCATAGGCTGGAATGTTCCGTGCTCCCTAAGAAGCCGATCAATTGCTTCGAACGTCTTCCTGTCGGGACACCTTCGTTCTGGAAATCTGTCTCGATACAAACGTACCGCGCCACGGCTATTGTCCCGTGCTAATCCATACATCAAATGGGTATCTGCCAACTCCGCATTTGTAAACATTGCAGTGACTGCAAAACCACGTTCGTGATTAACACTAACCTGTTGATGCTACGTACTGATGTGCTTGATGCTAGTACTGTAGAGCAATGAGTCGCATGTCAACACAAGCACCGAAGTCAACATTACCTTCCTTCAATTGGGCCGACTGGCGGTGAATCGAGGAAGTACAGTACATACTGACGAAACTAAAATGAGCTCTAACATGGAAATTAAGCGTTGCCGGACACATGTCCACATAACATCTTTTCTTTATTTGTGTGTGAGTAATGTTTCCTGAAAGTTTGGCCGTACCTTTTTGTAACACCCTATAAATGAATGAATTTCACTGTAAGGCGTCCACATTTTTCGGACCTTACATGAGCTTCATAATTACGATGCAGGATAAAATTCCCCGAATATAACTCTATATTGTTAACAGGAATCAATTGTAATAATCTCATGTACCGAATAACAAAACAATATCTACATTTATAAAGACAGGGGCATGTGTAAATGAGATTAAGTGAACGCAGTTTGGAGGTGGACTGTGTATGTGACGAGTGGCATTGGGAAACCCCAATTAACATTAACATTAACAAAAGAAGGCCCAGCTGCAGCGCGGAAACAAATAAAGAGAGAAAACTGTACAGTAATCGAAATTATGTCTTCATTTTGCTAACATTCTTAAAACTTTCGTACACATAAAAAGTGCTACATATACGTAAATTCTCTGCACTCGACATATTTGTCTTGAAATTCGTAACAACAAATTTTTTTAGTAAATATATCTACGAATATTCATACCGCAAGTAATATTCATTACTATTACTAGTGTCGTCGCCGGTAAATGGACATGGCTCGCACCGACAGGTCCACAGGTGCCGCCTATTCTCTGATTACTCTATATGTCTACCTACAGCTATGCTCCAGCAGCCCCCTTATGGTGTGCTACTGTCACTTCTTCCTTTCCTGTTTCAGACGGAAATGGCACGTGGGAAGAAGATTGTTTGTTGTTAAGTCCCCGTGTCAGGTCTAATCTCTCTGATTTTACGTCCACTATCGTTTCTCGGGATATACGTAAGAGGCAGCAACTTACTGGATCATTCTTCTAAGAACGTGCACTCTCGGAACTTTAACAGGAAACAATAAACCCGGGGTTATACACTACTGGGCATTAAAATTGCTACACGACGAAGATAACGTGCTACAGACGCGACAAGAACAAGATGCTGTGGTATGCAAATGATAAGCTTTTCAGAGCATTCACACAAGGCTGGCGAAGGTGGTGATACCTACAGCTTGCTGATATGTGGAAAGTTTCCAACCGATTTCTGATACACAAACAGCAGTTGACCGGCGTTGCCTGGTGAAACGTTGTTGTGATGCCTCGTGTAAGGAGGAGAAATGCGTACCATCACGTTTCCGACTTTGATAGAGGTCGGATTGTAGCCTATCGCGATTGCGGTTTATCGTATCGCGACATTGCTGCTCGCGTTGGTCGAGATCAAATGACTGTTAGCAGAATATGGAATCGGTGGGTTCGGGAGGGTAATACGGAACGCCGTGCTGGATCCCAACGGCCTCGTATCACTAGCAATCGAGATGACAGACATATTATCCGCGTGCCTGTAACGGATCGTACAGCCACGTCTCGATCCCTGAGTCAACAGATGGGGACATTTGCAAGACAACAACCATCTGCACGAACAGTTCGACGACGTTTGCAGCAGCATGGACTATCAATTCGGAGACCATGGCTGTGGTTACCCTTGACGCTGCATCACAGACAGGAGCGCCTGCGATGGTGTACTCAACGACAAACCTGGGTGCACGAATGGCTAAACGTCATTTTTTCGGATGAATCCAGGTTCTGTTTACCGAATCATGATGGTCGCATCCGTGTTTGGCCACATCGAGGTGAACGCACATTGGAAGCGTGTATTCGTCATCGCCATACTGGCGTATCACACGGCGTGATGGTATGGGTCGCCATTGGTTACACGTCTCGGTCACCTCTTCTTCGCATTGACGGCACTTTGAACAGTGGACGTTACATTTCAGATGTGTTACGACCCGTTGCTCTACCCTTCATTCGATCCCTGGAAACACTACATTTCAGCAGGATAATGAAAAACCGCATATTCAGGTCCTGTTCGGGTCTTTCTGGATAGAGAAAATGTTCGACTGCTGCCCTGGCCAGCACATTCTCTAGATCTCTCACCAAGTGAAAACTTCTGGTCAATGGTGGCCGAGCAACTGGCTCGTCACAATACGCCAGTCCCTACTCTTGATGAACCGTGGTATTGTGTTGAAGCTGCATGGGCAGCTGTACCTGTACACTCCATCCAAGCTCTGTTTGACTAAATGCCCAGGCGTATCAAGGCCGTTACTATGGTCAGAGGTGGTTGTTCTTGGTACTGATTTCTCAGGATCTATGAACCCAAACTGCGTGCAAATGTAATCACATGTCAGTTGTAGTATAAAATATTTGTCCAATGAATACCCGTTTATCATCTGCATTTCTTATTGGTGTGGCAATTTTAATGGCCAGTAGTGTATATCCAGGTGGAGAATATTTTTCTTTGGTGGAGATCTATAGTGCAAGCTTTCAAATAAAAAATGAAATGTGTGGAGCGGCCCTCAACTATGCACCCTCGGACTCAAAGTTGAAATATTAAAAGTTTGGGCAGGTTTCGTTGTTTAGGGGCTGGGATACGTAGTTGCCGCATTACGAGCCAAATACTGCTGAGTCTACAGTATACAATATCAATATACACATGAATCGAATGGTCAAAGGTTCCTGTCACAAGGCAATTGCAAATTTTGAATGTTATACAGAAGTTTATAAATTAAAGATTGCAAAAATGGTTCAAATGGCTCTGAGCACTATGCGACTTAACTTCTGAGGTCATCAGTCGCCTAAAACTTAGAACTAATTAAACCTAACTAACCTAAGGACATCACACACATCCATGCCCGAGGCAGGATTCGAACCTGCGACCGTAGCGGTCGCTCGGCTCCAGACTCTAGCGCCCAGAACCGCACGGCCACTCCGGCCGGCTAAAGATTGCAATTAAGTAAATTCTGCAGTTACTATTTTAACGACTTTAAATGATGGGTACGATAGCAGAAGTACCTTTAAGAATGCCCTTTATTACTGTAAAACACTTATTGGTGTCAGTAGTCCAACAATTAAATAAAATGTATGTTGAATAACAGGGAAACAATACATTCCTACATCACGTAATTAGTTATGAACAACAACATAGTTCGCGAGATATTCGCTTATAAAAGCATACTACGTCTTCACTGCAGAAGTCACGGAAATCTCACAAGTGCACAAGTCTACATCTACATCTACATCTATACTCCGCGAGCCACCTTACGGTGTGTGGCGGAGGGTACTTATTGTACCACTATCTGATCCCCCCTTCCCTGTTCCATTCACGAATTGTGCGTGGAAAGAACGACTGCTTGTAAGTCTCCGTATTTGCTCTAATTTCTCGGATCTTTTCGTTGTGATCATTACGCGAGATATATGTGGGCGGTAGTAATATGTTGCCCATCTCTTCCCGGAATGTGCTCTCTCGTAATTTCGATAATAAACCTCTCCGTATTGCGTAACGCCTTTCTTGAAGTGTCCGCCACTGGAGCTTGTTCAGCATCTCCGTAACGCTCTCGCGCTGACTAAATGTCCCCATGACGAATCGCGCTGCTTTTCGCTGGATCATGTCTATCTCTTCTATTAATCCAACCTGGTAAGGGTCCCATACTGATGAGCAATACTCAAGAATCGGACGAACAAGCGTTTTGTAAGCTACTTCTTTCGTCGATGAGTCACATTTTCTTAGAATTCTTCCTATGAATCTCAACCTGGCGCCTGCTTTTCCCACTATTTGTTTTATGTGATCATTCCACTTCAGATCGCTCCGGATAGTAACTCCTAAGTATTTTACGGTCGTTACCGCTTCCAATGATTTACCACCTATGGCATAATCGTACTGGAATGGATTTCTGCCCCTATGTATGCGCATTATATTACATTTATCTACGTTTAGGGAAAGCTGCCAGCTGTCGCACCATGCATTAATCCTCTGCAGGTCCTCCTGGAGTACGTACGAGTCTTCTGATGTTGCTACTTTCTTGTAGACAACCGTGTCATCTGCAAATAGCCTCACGGAGCTACCGATGTTGTCAACTAAGTCATTTATGTATATTGTAAACAATAAAGGTCCTATCACGCTTCCCTGCGGTACTCCCGAAATTACCTCTACATCTGCAGATTTTGAACCGTTAAGAATGACATGTTGTGTTCTTTCTTCTAGGAAATCCTGAATCCAATCACAAACCTGGTCCGATATTCCGTAAGCTCGTATTTTTTTCACTAAACGTAAGTGCGGAACCGTATCAAATGCCTTCCTGAAGTCCAGGAATACGGCATCAATCTGCTCGCCAGTGTCTACGGCACTGTGAATTTCTTGGGCAATTAGGGCGAGCTGAGTTTCACATGATCTCTGTTTGCGGAATCCATGTTGGTTATGATGAAGGAGATTTGTATTATCTAAGAACGTCATAATACGAGAACACAAAACATGTTCCATTATTCTACAACAGATTGACGTAAGCGAAATAGGCCTATAATTATTCGCATCTGATTTATGACCCTTCTTGAAAATGGGAACGACCTGCGCTTTCTTCCAGTCGCTAGGTACTTTACGTTCTTCCAGCGATCTACGATAAATTGCTGATAGAAAGGGGGCAAGTTCTTTAGCATAATCACTGTAGAATCTTAAGGGTATCTCGTCTGGTCCGGATGCTTTTCCGCTACTAAGTGATAGCAGTTGTTTTTCAATTCCGATATCGTTTATTTCAATATTTTCCATTTTGGCGTCCGTGCGACGGCTGAAGTCAGGGACCGTGTTACGATTTTCCGCAGTGAAACAGTTTCGGAACACTGAATTCAGTATTTCTGCCTTTCTTCGGTCGTCCTCTGTTTCGGTTCCATCGTGGTCAACGAGTGACTGAATAGGGGATTTAGATCCGCTTACCGATTTTACATATGACCAAAACTTTTTAGGGTTCTTGTTTAGATTGTTTGCCAATGTTTTATGTTCGAATTCGTTGAATGCTTCTCTCATTGCTCTCTTTACGCTCTTTTTCGCTTCGTTCAGCTTTTCCTTATCAGCTATGATTCGACTACTCTTAAACCTATGATGAAGCTTTCTTTGTTTCCGTAGTACCTTTCGTACATGATTGTTATACCACGGTGGATCTTTCCCCTCGCTTTGGACCTTAGTCGGTACGAACTTATCTAAGGCGTACTGGACGATGTTTCTGAATTTTTTCCATTTTTGTTCCACATCCTCTTCCTCAGAAATGAACGTTTGATGGTGGTCACTCAGATATTCTGCGATTTGTGCCCTGTCACTCTTGTTAAGCAAATATATTTTCCTTCCTTTCTTGGCATTTCTTATTACACTTGTAGTCATTGATGCAACCACTGACTTATGATCACTGATACCCTCTTCTACATTCACGGAGTCGAAAAGTTCCGGTCTATTTGTTGCTATGAGGTCTAAAACGTTAGCTTCACGAGTTGGTTCTCTAACTATCTGCTCGAAGTAATTCTCGGACAAGGCAGTCAGGATAATGTCACAAGAGTCTCTGTCCCTGGCTCCAGTTCTGATTGTGTGACTATCCCATTCTATACCTGGTAGATTGAAGTCTCCCCCTATTACAATAGTATGATCACGAAACTTCTTCACGACGTTCTGCAGGTTCTCTCTGAGGCGCTCAACTACTACGGTTGCTGATGCAGGTGGTCTATAGAAGCATCCGACTATCATATCTGACCCACCTTTGATACTTAACTTAACCCAGATTATTTCACATTCGCATTCGCTAATAACTTCACTGGATATTATTGAATTCTTTACTGCTATAAATACTCCTCCACCATTGGCGTTTATCCTATCCTTGCGGTATATATTCCATTCTGTGTCTAGGATTTCGTTACTGTTCACTTCCGGTTTTAGCCAACTTTCCGTTCCTAATACTATATGCGCACTATTTCCTTCAATAAGAGATACTAATTCAGGAACCTTGCCCTGGATACTCCTGCAGTTTACCAATATTACGTTAACTTTTCCTGTTTTTGGTCTCTGAGGACGGACATTCTTTATCAACGATGATAATGTCCTCTCTGGTAAGCCGTCAGGTATTTTATCGTTTCGCCCAAGGGGGGTCCCTCTAACCTAAAAAACCCCCGTGTGCACGCCACACGTACTCTGCTACCCTAGTAGCTGCTTCCGGCACTACGAAATATTTCTATCTCCCGCGATCACGCGCAAAACTGCTCCACTCTCCAAGTCTTTCCTGCGACCGTACGTCACGCCTTCACGCCCAGCACTTTCCCGCGACTGTGCACCCGTCACGCCGTACTGTCCAGGACTCTCCCGTGTACTCTCCCATACTGTCCAGAACTGCCCTGTCCTCTCTCGAAACGATGCCCCTCCCCCACTTCCACGTGTCCTTTTCGGAACGATCGCTGTGACTGGCTAGAGCACTGTCGCCCTGTCTCCAAGCCAACGCACACTCACAGACACAGTGAAACACATTCGAAATACTGGATTTACATTTAAATAAATTGAAATTAAATAAATATTCCTACGGCTGGACCAGAAACACGCTCTAACATACATTATTAAATACATAAACAAATTAAATAAACATATATCAAAGGAATAGAACAAATGGCAGGCCAGTAGCCTAAAGTCTCTGTGCTTCCTAAAACACAGTACATATTTAACAGATTTTTCATGAATAGTATATATCGTATATAAACAAAGAAATAGGTGAATAAAGATATTTATAAGCATACTGCTAACTTTTTTTGTGTGTGTGTGTGTGTAACTATGGAGTACTTATGGCCTGACGCGATCGGTAGTAATCGGTCACTTTGACTTCCAATAACTGATGTACCGGGTGATCAGAAAGTCAGTATAAATTTGAATACTGAATAAATAACGGAATAATGTAGATAGAGAGGTACAAATTGACACACATGCTTGGAATGACATGGGGTTTTATTACAACCAAAAAATACAAAATTTCAAAAAATGTCCGATAGATGGCGCTTCATCTGATCAGAATAGCAATAATTAGCATAACAAAGTAAGACAAAGCAAAGACGATGTTCGTTACAGGAAATGCTCAATACGTCCACCATCATTCCTCAACAATAGCTGTAGTCAAGGAATAATGTTCTAAACAGCACTGTAAAGCACATCCGGAATTATGGTGAGACATTGGCGTCGGATGTTGTCTTTCGGCATCCCTAGAGATGTCGGTCGATCACGATACACTTGCGACTTCAGGTAACCCCAAAGCCAATCACCGCACGGACTGAGATCTGGGGACCTGGGAGGCCAAGCATGACGAAAGTGGCGGCTGAGCACACGATCATCACCAAACGACGCGCGTAAGAGATCTTTCACGCGTCTAGCAATATGGGGTGGTTCTAATAAAACCTCATGTCATTCCAAGCATGTGTGTCAATTTTTACCTCTCTATCTATATTATTCCGTGGTTTATTAAGTTTTCAAATTTGTGCTGACTTTTTATCACCCGGTACTATTCAAGTTCCATGCCTGTAATTTACACCAATTTAGGTTTACACTAATAGTTTTCTAAAGACACGTCGATCGACAAAATCGGATGAACGGCGTAGATTTTGAAAATTCGTTGCTGGGTTTTTCTTGTATAATTTAGTCAGATACTAAACTTTAAAATAATAAAGATATTGAAAATCTGATTACACTATCAGATTCGTCGTGCAAATAATCGTAATGTACATGTTTCCTTTTGAGGTATCATGATTCATCTGGCTACTATTAATTTCTATACGAACTGTGAAATGTCTGCCATTAAGGTTTCACAAAGTCCGCGATCTGTTGCACTCGCGGCATGTCTCCTTCATTGACATAGTGTCACGAAATCCCCAGCCATGCTGTCGGCTGGACCACCTCGTCCGGCCTTTGTTGAGTATCATGGGGTTGCTAACGAGCCGCCGCTGGCCGACCGGCCCGAGAGGTGGACACCAACTCTTAACTTGAAATATTTCCAGGGCACCACAACTCGCCTGTTACCTCTCAACGGACAGTCAGTACATAATCTAAAAATTGTTTAGAGTGTTTTCTTCCGACGATTTAAGGGGCCTGCAAAGGAAACTAAAACAAATGGAATTAGGGGGTGATAACCCATAGAATGTTCAAATGTCCTTTTTCATTTTCACATGCATTCGAAACGCCGTTAAAGTGAAGAACTTCCGCGCATCAAATCAAGAACCAGACTTCGACGAATCGAAAGACAGGCATAGCATATAACATTGAAGGGGAAAAAATCGCAACACCGAGAAGGAGTTGTGCGACATAAAAGAAAGTTGGTAGGCGTGTTTGTACATCTGAAAGACTGTATCTATTCAAATTTCGCACCAGCTGCATGAGAGTGGCGCTAGTAGATCCACTAACGTAAACTAACCTAAACTTCGCCTGAACAGGCCCAACGGTACCGACCGACCGCGGTGTCATACTCAGCCCACAGGCGTCATTGGATGCGGATATGTAGAGGCATGTGGTCAGCACACTGCTCTCCCGTCCGTATGTCAGTTTACGAGACCAGAGCCACTACTTATCAGTCAAGTAGCTCCTCAGTTTGCCTCACAAGGGCTGAGTGGACTCCGCTTACCAACAGCACTCAGCTGACTAGATGGTCACCCATCCAAGTGCTAGCCCAGCCCGACAGCGCTTAACTTCGGTAATCTGATGGGAACCGGTGTTACCACTGCGTCAAGGCCGTTGGCAGTAGCCCCACTATGTGGAAGCAAATCAAGTTTGCTTTAAATACACGCCGTAACGGTCGTGAGCTTTAGTTACCTTTGAGATTGGACGTGGTGAGTTGGTGTTAGCCAAGATTGCCTTCAAAGGCGACAAAGACGCTGTTGTCAATACTTCACTGAATTTGAACGACATCGCGTAATAGGGCTACGTGAAGTTGTATGTTTCTTCTGCAGTACTGCAGAAAAACTTGGCTGGAATGTAGCCACCGAACATGATTCCTGCCACCTGTGGTCACGAGAATGTACGATCCCAAGACGACCGGGCTGCGGACGCACTCGTGGCACTACCGAGAGGGAAGACCATCGTGTTTAGCGCATCGGACTGCACTTGCAGCATCAATTTGAGCAGCAGTGTCTGTAAGATTAAACTTCCAATGATGTGGAGGAGTACCGATTTACTGTGAGAGGCACCCACATGCCTTGCTCATACTGTGGCATCAAGCAGTCAGGCCTGCAAGATGAGTGGTCTGCCAAGCGAGTGGATTCATTCTTATTTATCGAGTAACATGAACTCTAGTACTCACACTTAAGTTACAAATTATCCACCTGTATGAATAATACGCAACGGAAACGCTCATCTGACTATCAGTGATTTACAGAACTCTGACTGTTCACTACGCACTGGCAATACCAAATTTTCTTTTTGTCTTTTATTTAACGGCTTTTATCAACACGTGGCCACCGCACTGAATATGAATGGCGCACACATAAATTCGGGACATTATGACAACATACAATTCAATGGAAAAGTCCACCCATCTTTTTCTTTTCACTATCTTATTTATTCCGATAAATTCTCTAACCTAAACACACAAATTCTATAACCTACAACAATAACACATGAGAAATTCCGCCCAGTGGGCATGGCTTTACAATGGTGAGTCTCTATATTATGGTCTCGTAATTATTTTTAACGCTACAGTGCACTTTCTGGATAGGATGGTGGATCTTTTATTATACCTCACACTTCGACTCTCACAATCATCATCACGAAACTTTCCTCCAGACCGAGCGGTACCGAAGGAACAAGCATAACCCACTAATCTTTTGAAACTACCTCGCTACTCTCCCATGCAAACCACACATACCCAAATTACATGACATACACCACACTACAACATGAAATACTACACAGAGAATAGTCACAACAGTATCACTTTCAGCTTTCCCACTTCAATTCATATTTATCCCAGTTTCACGCGACACTGCCCCACTTTGTAATTCTACTTTCCTACTGTGAACTCTGGAGATATATGCACGTCCTCCTGTGCAATGCAAGCCAAGTGGCGTTGCTGGATAGACGGCCGACTCACCTTGATTCTCTATCAGAGTTTAAATCTAGCGTCACACGGAATCGTATCACACAATTTAACATTAAGAACATCACACACGCGAGTCCTCAACTGATACCATGGACGAGTACTTCTCTTTATCCTTTGTCTCATACACCGATTGAGACTCACACAGTACTCACCACGTGGAAGTACTCGTCTCTAATTTCAAGTCCTGCACACGCCATTTCTTAAATATTTCAACTTATGGTACACTCGCTATTTCTTAAATATTTCAACTTATTGTACACACGCTAGTAATTCAGCTTAACTTAAGCACACGGAAGTATTTCAACTTATTGCTACACGTGGTTTCATTGTGACCGTTGGTCACTTCTGAAGATTACTACAATCCCTTTAATATTACCTGCCTGACATTTAATTCTCCCCACAAAAGTTCCTGAAATAGAGAAATTATTATTTCAAACTACTCTTAAATATTCCACATGCATACCATGTCTCCACTCTTTCATCATTACGAAGCACAACTAAAACAGGTCTTAACGGCACAAGATCCAGCGGCAGAGTGCTGAAACATGGCCGTTCTCGATGTCCTCTCCCATCTCTGTCGAGGTGGGGGAAGCACCTTGCTATCGTATTGGTCAGCCACATTTCAGGCGCTCAAAGCTCTGGTAAATTTCATCTCTTTGATCCCACCAAAGGTGGCCAAAGGATCGACTCAAAGATGATCATATATTCACATTCACTATCTGCGGTTATCAGACGACCATACATTCATTCATTTCACAGATCTCACCAAACTAGATGTAGGGATTTACTTTGTGGGAGTGCACATGTGATCAATTAAATAAATAAATTGTCATTCTTTCCCACACTGGTATCCGGCTTCGCTGTATTAATTGAAATTGAGTTATTTTACAAAAAAAATGTGTTCTTCTGACAAAAATAATGAAGTATGTGGTACCTATTATCAATGTCGGGCGGTACTGTACCCTTTCAACTGAAAGTAATCATATTAGCTGGTTTACAATCCACAGTAACCACTAGGTTGATGCAGAAGTTCGTAACGCTTTCCCGTTAGTTTAATAAACACAACAGATGCGCATAACAGAGTCTTCAGTCATCAATAATGTTTTCTTCTTCACTATTGCCGACAGCCTTCAAAACTGGGGTAACTAATCGATAGAGCGACTGCAGAAATCATATGTTTTTGAGGTGAAGAACTCGTGGTCCCGGCGATGGTTCGCGTTCTCCCTCGAGCATGGCCGTGTGTGTGTTTGTCCTTAGGATAGTTTAGGTTAAGTAGTGTGTAAGCTTAGGGACTGATGACCTTAACAGTTAAGTCCCATAAGATTTCACGCACATTTGAACATTTAGAAGAACTCGTCGAGCCATGTTCGGAGCGGATTTTGTTCCGGAAAGGAGGTTCCTTGAAGGTTGTTCGATAGAGAGCAGACAAGGTGAAAATCTGATAGCGCAAGATCAGGTGAATAAAATGGGTGCGGAATGATTTCCCTACCCGACACCTGTGTAGTGTTTTTTGTCAGTCTAGCAGAATAACGGCGGGCGTTGTTGTGGAGTAGTATCACTTCACGCAGTCTTCTTGGACCAAGGTCGACGCAAGCAGGCATTCGGATTCTGGGGGACCTGCCAAAAAGTGCATAAGGGAAGAGTCGGAGCTCCCAAGAACCTCAAAGAAGATTAAAACTAAAAAGACTTTCAGAATTGAAACCATAAATGTACAGACAGTGATTAAGACTGGTAAACTTAAATAGGTAATAGATGAGATGAAAGAGAGAAGCATGGGAATATTAGCGATGCAAGAAACAAGGTACACTGACGAAGATACAGTGGAGTCAGAAGGCTTCATAATACTGTAGGGGAAACCAGGAGTTAAAGTGGGAAAGTAAAGACATGCACCTAGATGCTTTCGTACAGGGTTCATAGTAGACAAGAGATACGAGGATGGCATAACTGAAATGAAGAGCAGGTCAGAAAGGATATCAACACTGACATTTCAAGCAGGGAACAAAAAGTATACAATAATAAACGTACATGCACCTACAAATGACAAGAACAGGAAAGACAAGAAAGCTGCAGATAGTTTCTGGGAAGAGCTAGATGATACACTGAAAAACGTACCATACAGACATGTAAAGATACTCATAGGAGATTATAATGCACAGATTGGAAGAGAGAAGCAACATAAAGGAGTAGTGGGCGAGTACCCTGCACACGAGCGGACAAACAGAAATGGAGAAAGACTAATTGAACTGTGTCGAGAACACAAAATGAGATTGATGACAACACACTCCAGGGCCAAACCGTGTAAGAAAAAGACATGGCCAAACCCAGGCACCCGCCTTGGGGAATTCCAAATTGACCACATAGCAATCAGCTGGACAAATGCTAAAGAGATCATGAACACAAAGATCAGGAAGAACACAAGAATAGAATCGGATCACTACCTTACAGAAGTTAAGTGCCTTTGGATTCCAAACAGGGACAGACTACCACAGACGAATAGAAGAACAGAAAACATAAAGGTAGACAGAGACAAATTAAGACACAGTCGATCCAGATATGAGGAAGGAATTGAATCATTCAATGAGTGGGACGACATGAAGCGAAATATGGCGAAACAGGCTGAACTATGGGGAAAGGAAGAAAAGAAACGGAAGCACTGGTGGTGGAACAAGGAATGTGAGGAAGCGATAGACGCAGAAAAGCCTGGAGAGAGAGGAGCAGCAAGAAGGACACGAAAAAGTAGGAAGTTTTCTTAGGAGCAAGAAAGGAAGCGGCCCGAACAATCAGATGGACCAGAAGACAGAAGATGAAGTAGGAACTGGACGAGATTGAGACCAACTTCAGGAAAATCAACAGCAGACATTTTTTCGGGAAATTCAAAAAGAGTCTGATTGGATAAAAGGGTAGAGAACTGTTTATAAGACATAAGAAAGGGGAGCTGGCTGTTAGTGCAAAGGAGGACTGTCAGATTTTTGCAGAGCACCTGCTGAACTGTGAACCACCTGAAGAAGAGCTGGAACTGGGGACTGACATAGAAGAGAGAGAGCCACGACCTCCAACCAGGGATGAAGTCGCACATGCCATAAGCGATCTAAAGAATAATAAGGCAACTGGAGAAGATGGTTTAGCAGCCGAGATGATAAAGTGGGGAGGCAACAAAGCAATAGACAACATCACCAACATAATTCACCAGATCTGGAGAACAAAGAAGGATGGAAGAATGCAATTGTAGTACCAATACATAAGAAGGGGGACAAGAGGGATGCAAACAACTACAGAGGAATATCGCTACTAGAGGTCGGATATAAGGTGCTGTCAGAACTATTGCTCAAGAGAGCAGAAGAACAGGTAGAAAGTACAGTTGGCGACTACCAAGCGGGATTCAGAAAGGGAAGAGGCTGTATAGAACAGATATTTATCCTGAAGTAACTGATACAACATAGGGCCTTAAAAAACAAAAAGACAGTAATAACCTTCGTGGACTTCACAAAGGCATATGACTCCATCGACAGACAAACTCTTGTTAGGATCCTGAAGAACAGAGGACTTGATGGAACTACACAAGAACTCATAAAAGAAATTCTGACAGACACAAAAGCAAGGGTGAGATTCAGAGGAGCACTGTCAGAAGAATTTGAGATCAAGACTGCTGTTAAACAGGGAGATAGATTGTCACCATTGTTGTTCAATATACCACTGGACGAAGTGATCAGGCAGTGGAGAGCAATAAACGAGGAAGTGGGAATACCAAAGACCCATGTGGGGGACAAAAAGGACAACAGGGCTCAAGTGGACTGCCTAGCCTTTGCAGACGACATAGCAACGTAAAGTGAGACGGAAGAAGCCGCGAAGACATAACTCGACAACTTAAGTAAGGTAGCCAGAAAGGTGGGACTGAGGATCGCCTATAACAAGATAAAGACATTAAATACCACTGCAGACTGGGAAACACCGGAAGTCACTGTGCAAATGGTGGACAAATTTAAATACCTGGGAGAATTTATAACAGGAAGAAACAGGAGCTAGGAGGGAATAACAGAGAGGATAAAGAAGATGAGGTCAGCCTTCTGCATGACGAGAGAGATATACAATAAAAAAATATATCCATAGAGGCAAAGATTAGCCACCACAAGGCAACGGTGAGGAATGCAGTATTATATGCTTCTGAGACGATGACACTAGGAAGAAATGGGGCAGAACAACTAGAGAAAGAAGAGAGAAAAATACTGAGAAAAATACTAGGTGCCAAAAGAGGTGGAGAGAGGTGGATACGAAGACGTAGGGAAGAATTGTACCGGAACATGAGAACAATATCCGGGGAAATCAGACTCAAAAGGGCAAAGTTTGCTGGACATGTAGTTAGGATGAGTATGGACAGAATGACTAAGAGAGTGTGGGAAACAACAGGGAGAACAAGGGGAAAGACAGGAACCAAGTGGGTTGTTGAACTTCGGAAGGACTAGTTGGAATTGGGGGTCAAGGTCCAAGGAAAGGAAAATTGGAGGAACAAATATACACCGACCAATATGCCGGAGATCAATGACAGAGAAGAATACAGGAAAAGATTAGAGTGTCACCAATTGAGCCGACAGGAGAAATGGAAACTGAAGATCACGGAAGAAGAGCGGGACAGAAGAAGAGAAAGAATGAAGGGGTTTTGGGAGAAGAAGAGGGAAATGCAGTCCATGAGGGGGCTACCCGTGGTCCAACAGAGGCCGTAACGCAAGAAGACGAAGAAGAAGTCTTCTTGGTCTTTACCCTTGGAATGAGTCTTCAAGACGGTAAAGCAGACTGAGATTCATTGGTAGAATCCTAAGGAAATGCAGTCCGAAAACAAAGGAAGTAGGTTACAGTACACTAGCTCACCCACTGCTTGAATACTGCTCACCAATGAGGGATCCGTACCAGATAGGGTTGATACAAGAGATAGAGAGGAAACAACGGAGAGCAGAGCGCTTCGTTACAGGATCATTTAGTAATCGCGAAAGCGTTACGGAGATGATAGATAAACTCCAGTGGAAGACTCTGCAAGAGAGACACTCGGTAGCTCGGCACGGGCTTTTGTTGAAGTTTCGAGAACATACCTTCACCGAGGAGTCGTTCAGTATATTGCTCCCTCCTACGTATATCTCGCGAAGAGACTATGAGGATAAAATCAGAGAGATTAGAGCCCACACAGAGGCATACCGACAATCTTTCTTTCCACGAGCAATACGAGACTGGAATAGAATGGAGAACCGACAGAGGTAGTCAATGTACCCTCCGCCACACACCGTCAGGTGGCTTGCGGATTATGGATGTAGATGTAGACGTCTCAGTTTTTGACAATAAACATCAGCACTGACGGTCACACCTTCGTTGTACACCACACAGTCGCTGTTCCACCAGATACAGTACGTCATCTTTTGTGGATGTGTGCATGTCTTTGCATAGGAAGTCGTTGCTTTGTCTGGGATCAACCATTCCTTTCTTCTCTTCATGTTAGCATAAACAGACCATTTCTAGTCACCAGTAACAATACAGGATACAAATCGTTAGTGTTGTTCACAAGCCCATTGATGACGAGCAAGCGGAGATGCATATTTCGCCACCCGCTCATTTTTGTGATTTTGGCTCAGAGTATGCTGTCCCCATTCACCCGATTTTTAAACTTCTCCACTGCACGCAAATGTCGTACGATGGTGCAATCATCACAGTTCAGCACGTTTGTCAGTTCTCGAGTTCACTGGCGTCGATCATTGTGGATTAATGCGTTTAAACGATCTTCATGGAACCGCTAATATCTTCCTGAACGTGGAGAGTCACTAATTCCAAATTGATAAAACGAGAAAATCATTTTCTTGCCGTACTCTGTCCAATGGCATTATCCCTATATACGGCCCAAATGTATCTGGCAGCCTCCGCTGCTGTCACCCCGCTACTGAACTGGATGAAAAGAATATATTAGAAATGTTCCGATTTTCCCACTTGGTACTCCATCTTCTAGTGCCCACAGCCCCAGTCACTATTTCCAAACGACAAAATGATAATATTTAAACTCAAATAGCAACGATGAACACAAATAAAAAATGACAAGTGATAAATAAACCCATATAAACCGGAATACCAACATGGAAAACAAAAACGCTACGAACATATACACTGAGCATGTATAATACTGTCAGTGTCCGGGGTGTCCCATTGGTCACACTCTGGACTCGTATTTCGGAACGACTGCTCGATTTCATTCCGACATTTCATATTTATGTTTTCCGTGATTTCACTAATCGCTCAACGCGAAAGACAGGAAGGTTCCTTTGAAAGGGCTCGGCCGATCTATTTCCTCGTCCTTTCTTAATCCGAGCATGTGCCCCATTGGTAATGACTTCGTCGCCGATGGGGGTTTTACACCATAATCTTCATTCCTTGTTTCTTTCCTTCCTGCCTTCTTATAAGATCACCGAAATACGTAATCCATTGTTTCCATCTCGCGAAAAGACAAAAAGGACCATCTACCTAGGTACTACATCGTCAAGTTTCTTCTTGGATAAAATTGTGAATATGTATATCACATGAAACTATATGGTTCCAGAGATCTTTCCAAGTCTCAAACAACTATGATGTATATATACAGACTGAAGCCACGAAGTAGGAGCAGGAGACTAGGGTTCGAATCCCGACCTTGGCACAAATTTTCGTTCGTCGCTTCAGTCGGCATATATAGATCATAGATATCCGAGATTTGAAAAGGTGTCTTTAACCACGTGGTTTCATTTGATTAAAGCACCTACTCCTGAGTTTCAGGCAGTATTCCCCGTTTCGTTCGAGGCTGGAGTGTCATTCCAACGCTGTTGGGAAGCCTCTGCAGTGCTGTACGAGTTTAGGGGGAATACCAAGTTGTCTGAGGCGTCAGTGGGATTTTTGGATCGAGGAGGGGACCGTGCTAGGGTAGTTCACGCACCTGTATAAAGCCACTGTATCAGGGTAGCAGATTGGTTTGTGCATCTGCCTACTGCTTCAGTCTGCGAAAATACATCGTAGATGTTTAAGACTTGAAAAAGGCTGTGGAACCATGCAGTTTCATTTAAAAATTGTATCTAGTCAGCATAAGGTAGGAGCAAGTATAGTAGGAGAGAGTGTTGTACCTAGAGGATAGTGTATCTAGGAACACGCTATGTTTCGTGATCGGTACCTTAATCTAGACACCGGTTTTAAATTACATGAAGGAATACGCATTAGAATCCGCCGTTGTGAGAATTAAGGTTGTGTTTTGTGCAGCGTTTGTATATATTATGAGTTCTACACATTTAAATGCTGAGTAATACATCAAAGCGAATTGCGGGATGTTGTTAATTCTTCAGTTACAGTGTGTTATGATGAGTAAAAGTCAGCTCATTTTTAAAACTACTTACATAACGCGTGGGCGGCTAAGCCATACTTGGTCTGTGGCACACCATTCTTTAACTGGAAACGGAAGGTCTTCTTTCATGGAACACGTGATATATGCAGTGAACTCAGTTTCTTTGATGTCTCGCTGTCTTGAAAATGGAAATTTGTGTTAGTTACCAACAGTGGCTACCTCAATATGTTTTTATCTTGTAACTGGTTTTTAATAATACTTCTTCTTAATTTGATTTCATTTACTGATTAGTGGTGTGTGTTAGAGTAATAACGTAACAGATAGTCATCTAAATAAAGTACTGATAAGATTTTATCGATTGCAACAATATCGAATATCCGCACAATATTTGTTCGTAAGTACAAGAGCATATTGTACCTTGGAACAGCTTTCCATGTTGGAAAAAGCTTTACTGCTCCGGAGTAATTTTTTCTGCTTTCTTGGGAAGACTGCAGCAAGCATAAAGTAAATGATATCATTTGAAAATGGAATTAGAAGATGTACTAAACTTCTATCGCAGAGATGGCTACAGGCGAAGGTCTGGAAGTGTTCCAACGAACAACACTCTCCACTGCTATGAATCTGTCACATGCACTTGCCTATTAATTTTTACCCTTTTCGTTTGGAATACTCCAAAATCAATTTAAAATACTCAGACGGAAAGTTTCTCGGCTTTTAATGACGCCGCTAGTACGTGGAAACAAAGCTAGCATCAGCAGATCGACTTCACGCACTAGCTCACATCCAAAGCTCTACTTCTACCTTCCAACACAATACAATTATTTCCACTTGTGTTGTCTTAGTGCAGCTCTGCGAGTTTCAGGTACTGAACAGTACTCTCGGGTACTATGTAATTTCTCCACCTAATCTCCTTTTCTATTTCAACTCATGACGTAGCTGTGACCGAACACTATGCATATTCGGACATGTCCGAAAGAACAGACACCACTTTGGATCCAGTAGCCATTATGAATTAAGACACAAATGAGTTATAGACCTTGGCTGCGAGCGGAAATTGATTGAAACCAATGGGGAAAGTTGAAAATTCGTGCCGGACCGGGATTCGAACCCTGGTCTCCTGCTCACTATACAGATGCTCTGACGACTGACCCACCAGGACACGGTGGGCATTGCAGCTGCACGAACTGCCCTAGCAGGCTTCCCGTCAGACCCAAATTCTCAGATTATTCACACACTGCAAATGTAGTGCCTGTTGTCCATTATCCTCATTACTCACGGCATTTCGCCGATTCCCGTACGAATTCGACCTTGGTGTGCATCTGCACTGAAGAGATCACAGGCCGTCTCGCCTTATACAGATATATTAGGTAAGACCTAACCCCTCTTTAATTTCGTGAACGGTTACACATATCGAAATGCAGGTTTCGGCTATTGTTAGAGCGTCGGAAGGCATGTATATTTTGTTTGTTTGGTTGGTTGGATGATTCGGGGGAGGGGATCAAAACGGTGAGGTCATGGGTCCCATCGGATTATTAAAGGATGGGGAAGGAAGGCGGCCACGCCCTTTCAAAGGAACTATCCCGGCATTTCCCGGAAGCGATATAAGGAAACCACGGAAAATCTGACTCGGGATGGCCGGACGCGGGTTTGAATCGTCGTCCTCCCGAATGCGTGTCCAGTGTCCCAACCACTGTGCCACCTCGCTCGGTTGTTTAGTTAATGCTATTAGTGCTGGTGTCAACGGATGCGTTGTTTCAGATGAAACCGCATACTTCTTACAGCTACATTCGATGGCTCTGGAGAAGACAATAACAATGATATGGCGTTTGCAAATGTTGAATTTGAAACCTGTTATAAAATATTTGCGAAATATCCTGGAATTTGAGAGCAGGAAGACCGGAATCGTTACTAGCGGTGCAAAGACCGCCTAGCAGAGTTCTCGTGCTATGCTATGTCAAAATGTCAACACATTTCTTTGCGTACTTGCCTGCACTGAAGGCCGCTCATTTCTGCTTCAGCATTCGTTGCGTGCAGACACGAACACCATTCAGGAGAAGTTGGATATACTAACTTTTACAAGGCGCATGAAATGCCGTAAAAAATATGCAGAGGTATCGGGCTATTTATCCGGATCGTCAATTCCGACGCGCCAGGCAATTGCACGCTAGTGCGGACAGGCTGCTTGAACGTCTAAAAGAGAACACGAATAAGCTGTTGTGGCTACAGCACTAACGAATCCACGAGTGCTGGGAGACATATTACCAAGGAATGTAGAATTAGCAAGACGAGTGTCATTCGCATCCTGCATCGACAGAATTTCCATCCCTACCATCTGTTGTAAGTTCGCTTGCGTCATGGTCACTATGAGTAAGTTGTGGAAAAAATTGGCGTTATGTGTAAGTTTCGTGAATCTCACTTTGAATAAGAAAACGCTATCTGACATAGAAATCAACATAAAAGATTGGGTCGCCACCGACTCTAGCCACACGACAAGTAAAGTGTCCGGCTTAATTGGAAAATTAATTAATATATTTCTAAGAAGAATGACTCACAAAAGAACATTCATTGCACTGTCACTCGTAAACAATGGCATGTAATTACTACTTTGGTGCAGGCATTGTTCACGTGAATCAAATATCAATATAAAGTAAATAATGTGTGGACACTGTGCATAAGAGCAGCTTTCTCCAGCACTCCTGAAAACAACATCTATTCTAAAGAATTTGTTTTAAATAAAAAGGGAACACTAATTTTTGGACCTGTGCGCATGGAAACGCTATAGATGGGCTAACAAGGAAACTACAAAGTAAATGGCGTAGGCAATAGAGACGTAACTTTGGTACACAGGATAAGATTGGTGGCAAAATTATTTATTCCTTAAAACACTGATGTAATGCATCTACCTAACTACTGTGGCCTGGCAACTAAGAACAATTTCTTGTGAAACGGTACACTCGTATGCCCACGTGGTTTGCGGAGACAATTTCTACATACCGTGGGCAAGTTTTAACCACACTAAACCACGCAGCCGCGAACAATTAACATTTTTCAGAAGGCACATTTGAATGGACAAAGGGTAATGGCAGTGGACCAACAAACTGTAATGTTACACCACGTGGATGGCTTCCAACGGACATTTGGTAAATGAGACAAAGAAAATTCACTAAGAGAAAAATTATAAAGGTTCAGGAAAGATTAGAACGTATGCAGATGCAGTTGCAGGCAGACAAACATTCACACTGAACCGAGGGAGCACTTCCTACATATGCAACAGCTTTGCGTTACGTTCTTCTTACAGATCAAAGTCTGCATTGTGACTCAAACTGTAAGTCTGCAAAAGTTTGCATACCTTGCTGTGACAAGGTTAAACAATGTTTATAAGATGAGAAGCGAGACCAAAAGCTATAAGCCCCCCTCTCGCTACGAGACAACGCGCCACGCGGTTACACCAACTCAGCCTCCTTCGAAGAGAACTCCGCTGCAGATCCTCGGCGCACTGGAAGCAGACTGACCGTCTCACACACTCCAACGTCTCCCACGCGATTCCCTGGCCAGGAAAAGCCAGAGATGAGGCTTCCGTCACCAACCTAACACCGGTAACTTTAGATTTGTTTGAGCAGTTACCAGATAGCGCCAGGCAACAGGCTGCACTGCGCATGCGCAGCTACGATGACGTAGGCAGCCCGTGCTTGGTGCTTGCTCTACTCATACGCTTTTCGTCGCATTTCTGGTGGAATTTCGTGATGGGGCATCACGTGACCATGTGCAGCCCTGCGGCATGTTGTTGAGAGGACATACAGAGTTGTACTTAGAGCAATTGTTTTATCATATCCCACCCAGATAAAGGATGCAAATAAAGAAGCAGTTCTTGGTAAAATATCATTTCAAATTGAGACTCCACAGCTCAAGTACCATAACATTTTGGTATGGAGTGAGTTTGACAGATTTTTTTTTTTTAATTCGTACTCTACAATATTGTTACGTAGCATTTCCAACAGGTTTACATCTACACAGCACTGCAAAAAGCTACTAATATGGAATACAAATTTCTTGCAAAAAAAAAAAAAAAAAAAAAAAGAAGGAAAGAAAAGAAAAAACAGTTTCATGTGTAGCTTACACCGGAATAAAGGACAATAAATTTCATAACTATTTCAAAATGTGAAAAAAATTAACAAGGTTGTCTGTGAGGAAAGGAAACTGTACAACTGACAGTTTTTATTCTACTCTAGGATTAAATATGAAACCATGTGCGGAGTTAAAACGATAAAACACGGTATGCTGCCAGTCTACAATTTACCATAGAATGGCATTCTATAAATTTAAGACGTAAACACAAATTAAGAAATAACTACAGCCCTAGAGGAAGTACTAGACAAGTGCCTTGTAATCGAAAAACACTTTCACAGAAGGCATATTTGTAAAATTCTGCTACAGCTGTCATTATATTTGAAACATAATATTTAGTTCAAAACTACTGACGAAATTTGCCTACTTAATCAGCTTCAAGTAAATGTTTACCTATGTTCATACGTATATAGCATTAAGAGATCTTACAGTGTCATAAAAGGAACAGGACATGAGACACTCCAGCCAGCATCGGAATTTCATAAACCACAGTAAAATGCTTCATTCCGCTTTAATTGCAAATTTCTATGTCCAGATGCACTCTGAAGCACCTGATATTCAGCTTTTCATGTTGTTTTCGTGATACCAATTTTCTTGGAAGTCCAGTACTGTATTCTCATGTTTGGTTCTTTATTATGGTGTAACGTCATTCGTCGCAGAAAATGAAAATTTGCACTTTAATCTGAACGAGGTTGAAAGTAGCCAATAGTGCGCAATGAAACACTTCGTTTCAAATAAACAAACTGCCTCAGTGGAAAAAAATTAATAGAAGCAAATTTCTCTATAAAACAGACATAAATAGCTTCATTAAGACATTAATTGTTGATCGCTAATAAAGTGGAAATAATATAAAATCAGGAAATTGAAACTACTAACTTATTTTGGGGTTTCATGGTTATGAGAATGTATGTTGATTCACTTGATGGCTTCCGGCCACAGAAATCTGTTTTGATTGCATTTGACGTGAGAGCTGTAAATGAAGACACGAAACAGATACACGGGTCACGTGGGAAAGGACCTTTCCCCCCCCCCCCCTCCCCGCCCCCCTATAACTCAGCTTGCTCTGCGCATGCGCGAATCTGGCAGCTTGGGCGCGCCAGAAAATTTTTTCCGGGTAGCAGCTGGCCACTTGCTGCTACTGCTCATACAGCAAACAGCCAAGATTCAAGTAGACAGAAGCGGGAGGGAGGCACTGCTCATACACGAATTCAGCTCTGCGCAAGCGCACGAGCCCGCTGGCAACTGCTCATACGAACCTTTTCACGCAAGGAAAGCAAACCTCTTTGCCTACCTGAAAACTACAGGGGTTGACCATTCTGTGCGACTACCGCTGATGCTCTGCAGCAGACTAAACCACGGTGTAGCAACATGAAACACGCCACATTCATTCATTCACGCCTGCCAGAGAGGTTTGTATCCCGGAGAAGACTGTACCGCGAATTTTCTAGCCGTGCTAGGATATTCGCCAACAGTCTTCGAAACAAATGTAACTTGAGAAACAATTATCGCAACAGGCAAATAGTACTGCAAAAGAAACGACTAATCTACAATATTTAAATGGATTTTGGATGACTTTAGTTGGTGGTTGTGACCTCATGTGGTCCGCAACGCAAACAGACTAAAATAAATTAAATGTATGATATTGGAAGCTGACATCATATGAAGGGCTTATTTCAATAGTGGTACAAGTCCATTTTTGTTCGTTCTAAAAGAGCGCTGAAAAACCTGCAGTTGAGATACCGGAAATATTCAAATATATATACTTGAATATTTCTGGTGTCTCAACTGCAGATTTTTCAGCGCTCTTTTAACTTTAGGACTCTGTATCTCAGAATGAACAAAAATGGACTTGTACCACTATTGAAATAAGCCCTTCATGTCATCCAACTTGTTGCAACAACAAACATGAGGTATCATCTTAAAAATTGTTTAACCAGTTATTAAAAGTTAACACAGAAACATACCTAAAAGATACACAGAATGTACAGGTTTACAAAAAAAAAAACACAAATTACAAGAATCAGTGCACAGTTACAACGATATTCAACAAAAAATCATCATTGACACAGAAACATACATAAAAGGTACACAAAATATACAGGTTTAAAAAAAAAACAGTATTTCATGATTATAGTCATTAGTGCACGGTTATAACGATATTAAAAAATGGCTCTGAGCACTATGGGACATAACATCTGAGGCCATGTGCACCCAACGATATTCAACAAAAAATCATAATTAACACAAACTTACATAAAAGGTACACAAGATATACAGGTTTACAAGAAAAGCACAATATTACAAAATTAACGTCGGGAGTGCACGATTAAATGAGAAAGTATTACGTCGGTGGTTTGTAAGCATGACGTCGCAACTTCGTTGACACCTCGTTTACGATCATAATCATAGTTAGTTTCACACTGTAACACACTAAAGTCTTACACGCCTCGACAGATTATCGCAAGACAATAACACATCCATATTATGCGACGGCCGGCCGAAGTGGCCGTGCGCTTCTAGGCGCTGCAGTCTGAAACCGCGAGACCGCTACGGTCGCAGGTTCGAATCCTGCCTCGGGCATGGATGTGTGTGATGTCCTTCGGTTAGTTATGTTTAACTAGTTCTAAGTTCTAGGGGACTAATGACCTCAGAAGTTGAGTCCCATAGTGCTCAGAGCCATTTGAACCATTTTGTCATGCGACGAACAACACAAAACAAACATTTGCACTTCACTGACCGTGTGGTGACACAATCCCCGAATCCACTAGAGTGCATGCCGCCATCCCACAGAGTGAAGAACCACATTGGTAGAACGCCTCCCGCCGGTATAGCTATCAGCACGCATGACTGACCACTCGCCAAGCCTACTCGGCAGTTCCGAACCTCGCGGAAGTACTTCATCGTGGCCGGTGTCAATTCTTCCGTTAGGACATCTTAACACACCTTGGTCGTTTGACGTTCCTGCCCAAGGGAAGCAAAAACGGCTCTTCTGTTAGCACCACCCTCGGCAAGCAAGGCACATCGACCACGACTACATTTCTTCTGAACGTCGGGGTACATCACTTCAGTCGGTTGGTACAGCTATGCAGTGTTCGTCAGGACATTCCCGCGCGAGGAAGTCACTAATAAGCTCTTCTTCGTGCGCTGGACTGTGCGGCTGATCCAGGCGGAGGTTCGAGTTCTCCCTCGGGCATGGGTGTGTGTGTTTGTCCTTACAAGGGAACCTCCCCATCGCACACCCCTCAGATTTAGTTATAAGTTGGCACAGTGGATAGGCCTTGACAGACTGAACACAGATCAATCGAGAAAACAGGAAGAAGTTGTGTGGAACTATGAAAAAATAAGCAAAATATACAAACTGAGTAGTCCATGGGCAACATAGGGAACATCAAGGAGATTGTAAGCTCAGTAGCGCCGTGGTCCCGTGGTTAGCGTGAGCAGCTGTGGAACGAGAGGATCTTGGTTCAAGTCTTCCCTCGAGTAAACATTTTAATTTTTTATTTTCAGACGATTATCAGAGTTCAGGCACTCACACATAATCAACATCGCTCTCCAAAATTCCAGGACATGTTCAGATTTGCTTGGGCATATGCAGGATTTGACGGTCTACACATGGGAAAATTTGAAAACGTTAAAAACATGTGTTTTGACAGAGCACAGAGAAAACTGTCCGACTGTGAAACTGTTACATTCATTTGTTGCAGTTTATGTGACACACTCTTATGTTTTCATCCCATTTTTGAAAGTGATTATCACATCCACAAGAAAACCTAAATCGGGCAAGGTAGAAGAATCTTTTTACCCATTCGCCAAGTGTGCAAGGTAGGTGGGTCGACAACATATTCCTGTCATGTGACGCACATGCCGTCACCAGTGTCGTATAGAATATATCAGACATGTTTTCCTGTGGAGGAATCGGTTGACCTATGACCTTCCGATCAAATGTTTTCGGTTCCCATTGGAGAGGCACGTCGTTTCGTCTACTAATCGCAAGGTTTTGCGGTCCGGTCGCAAAACACAGACACTAAACTTATTACAGTGAACAGAGACGTCAATGAACGAATGGACACATCATAACCTTGCAAAAATAGTAATTAAACTTTTCGCTCGAGGGAAGGCTTGAACCAAGGACCTTTCGCTTAGCAGATGCTCCCGCTAACCACAAGACCACGGCCCACCGATGCTCACTTTCTCCTTGATATTGCCTATTTTACCCATGGACTACTCAGTTTGTATATTTTGCTTATTTTTTCATAATTCCACACAACTTCTTCCTGTTTTCTCGATTGATCTGTGTTCAGTTTTACAAGGCCTATCCACTGTGACAAATTATAACTAAATCTGAGGGGGGTGCGATGGGGAGGTTCCCTTGTTAGGATAATTTAGGTTAAGTAGTGTGTAGGCTTAGGGACTGATGACTTTAGCCGTTAAGTCCCATAAGATTTCACACACATTTGAACTTTTTTTTTCCCTCAACAATCGGGGAACGTCCACTTCAGGTACTGTTTGGTAACGGTCAGCTGCACAGTTCTGTACTCGTCTCATTGGCAAGCCACCGTGCCGTGAAACTCAGCGCAACCATCTTCCTGAGACGGTAACGTCTCAATAGACCAGGAGCCATGCCGTCGTCAGACTGTATTAATGTCTTTGGGTCGTGCCTCAGACACTGCCCAAATCTTGCTTGCGTGTGCGAGATCGACTCTCCTCTGCGTCACGCTAAACCAGCGCCGCGCACCTCCGTCTGTCCCAGACCAGCGACCACGCCACGTCGTCTGCGCTGACCGACAGTCTAGGATGGAGGGTAAACCAGCATCCGCTCCCGTCTGGCGTGGAAACAGCCGTGACCGTTCGCCACACCACTGATAGCGAGGCTCCACAACACCCGCCGTTGCAGCAAGACTCGTACTTTTTGATGCACAGCGATGTGCGCCCACTTAATAGCTGCACTCACGGAGACTTTCACATAATATTATGCATGTATTACAAAAAAATCAGCGGAGATTCCTACTACTGACTAATACATCAAAAATTGCAAGGAAAGGTGCCTATTATGCGATAGTTCCCTAATATGAGACACCCCAACTGTGCTAGGGGTTGTACTCTGGTGGAGAGTTTCTTAAACACGTCTACTGCGTGCCAGACGACAACACAGCGAGTAGAACACCATAGCTGAGACGGACACAGTACGTAGAGTTTGATACAAAATTTCTTGTGTTTGGAGTTTTTGCGACATCGGTGTTAAGAGAATATTTCAGCTCAAAGGTGAGTGGATATTACTGCACTCTTTTATTGTTGTTATTTGTGACGGTATTACCTATAATTATTGACAATTGGGTTCATTTTCCAGCGAACGTTGTTAGCAAGTGCGTGATTCTTAGTGTAAGATGGCGAAATTCCTAATATACGACAGTATGGGGATCCAAACACGCGACAGTGACGCATATTACGATACCTATCGCATACTGGGGGAACTCGTTCTCTCACAAGTTGTTATATGTAATTTACGCAATACTATCACGAGATAACAATATTTTATCATTTATTGTAGCAAAATTTTGGCAACTGCGTTTATTTTAATTCGATTAAATTATCATCAACAGGGATTACTTTGACTAGTCTTACGATCTGAAATTGGAATGTTTTCTGGAACTTTCTTTCAAGGCAGTATTTGGTCAGAAGTTGATCAATATTACTCCAAATTCAAAGTACTCCGTTCACAGTACTTATAAAATATAATCCAACAAATAAAATCGTAGAAGTTGAAATCCATTAAGAAGTATGTCAGATTATTGTACACTCCTGGAAATAGAAATAGGAACACAATGACACCGGTGTGTCAGACCCACCATACTTGCTCCGGACACTGCGAGAGGGCTGTACAAGCAATGATCACACGCACGGCACAGCGGACACACCACGAACCGCGGTGTTGGCCGTCGAATGGCGCTAGCTGCGCAGCATTTGTGCACCGCCGCCGTCAGTGTCAGCCAGTTTGCCGTGGCATACGGAGCTCCATCGCAGTCTTTAACACTGGTAGCATGCCACGACAGCGTGGACGTGAACCGTATGTGCAGTTGACGGACTTTGAGCGAGGGCGTATAGTGGGCATGCGGGAGGCCGGGTGGACGTACCGCCGAATTGCTCAACACGTGGGGCGTGAGGTCTCCACAGTACATCGATGTTGTCGCCAGTGGTCGGCGGAAGGTGCACGTGCCCGTCGACCTGGGACCGGACCGCAGCGACGCACGGATGCACGCCAAGACCGTAGGATCCTACGCAGTGCCGTAGGGGACCGCACCGCCACTTCCCAGCAAATTAGGGACACTGTTGCTCCTGGGGTATCGGCGAGGACCATTCGCAACGGTCTCCATGAAGCTGGGCTACGGTCCCGCACACCGTTAGGCCGTCTTCCGCTCACGCCCCAACATCGTGCAGCCCGCCTCCAGTGGTGTCGCGACAGGCGTGAATGGAGGGACGAATGGAGACGTGTCGTCTTCAGCGATGAGAGTCGCTTCTGCCTTGGTGCCAATCATGGTCGTATGCGTGTTTGGCGCCGTGCAGGTGAGCGCCACAATCAGGACTGCATACGACCGAGGCACACAGGGCCAACACCCGGCATCATGGTGTGGGGAGCGATCTCCTACACTGGCCGTACACCACTGGTGATCGTCGAGGGGACACTGAATAGTGCACGGTACATCCAAACCGTCATCGAACCCATCGTTCTACCATTCCTAGACCGGCAAGGGAACTTGCTGTTCCAACAGGACAATGCACGTCCACATGTATCCCGTGCCACCCAACGTGCTCTAGAAGGTGTAAGTCAACTACCCTGGCCAGCAAGATCTCCGGATCTGTCCCCTATTGAGCATGTTTGGGACTGGATGAAGCGTCGTCTCACGCGGTCTGCACGTCCAGCACGAACGGTGGTCCAACTGAGGCGCCAGGTGGGAATGGCATGGCAAGCCGTTCCACAGGACTACATCCAGCATCTCTACGATCGTCTCCATGGGAGAATAGCAGCCTGCATTGCTGCGAAAGGTGGATATACACTGTACTAGTGCCGACATTGTGCATGCTCTGTTGCCTGTGTCTATGTGCCTGTGGTTCTGTCAGTGTGATCATGTGATGTATCTGACCCCAGGAATGTGTCAATAAAGTTTCCCCTTCCTGGGACAATGAACTCACGGTGTTCTTATTTCAATTTCCAGGAGTGTATTTATACTTTGTAGATGGCATTGGCACCTAAAAGGAAAACGTGGGATAAAGACGCCATGGTTCGTGCCATTATATGTGTGAGAAACGGCGAGATGGGGTACTTAAAAGCCTCAAAAGTTTTTGCTGTACCAAAACCTAGTTTGGAAATGTATATGAAGGATAAAACTCGTACACCCGAGAAGCTGGTTGGTGTTAATCTCTACCGGAAGATGAACTAGTGAAATACTGCCTTGCAATGGAAGAGCGATTTTATGCTCCTAAATGTAAGGACAGCGTGGCCTTCCAGTTAGCTATCAGGAATAGGCTGAAGAATCCCTTCAATCCAGAAAAGGCTTCAGCAGGAAAGAAATGGCTCCGGGCTTTCTTTAAGAGACCTCCCATTTTATCAATGAGAACTCCTCAGGGTCTTGCAGCAGCAAGAGTGAAAGCTTTCACTCCAGAAAATGTGGGGATATTTTTTGATCTTTACGAATCTGTACTATCTAAAGTCTACCATAACTCGCATCGAGTCTTCAATGTTGACGAAACTGGGGTGACGTCTGTGCAGCATAAACTCAGCAAGGCTATTGCTATGAAAGGGATGAGACAAGTTGCTGCCTTGACTTCAGCAGAAAGGGGAAATCTCATCACAGTTGTAACGTGTATGAACGCAGCTGGCACTTATGTTCCTCCCCTAATCGTCTTCCCAAGGAAGAATATGAAGCAGATTCAAATGGCTCTGAGCACTATGAGACTTAACATCTGAGGTCATCAGTCCCCTAGAACTTAGAACTACTTAAACCTAACTAACCTAAGGACATCACACACATCCATGCCCGAGGCAGGATTAGAACCTGCGACAGTAGCGGTCGTCCCGGTTCAAGACTGAAGCGCCTAGAACCGCTCGGCCACATCGGCCGGCTATGAAGCAGGAATTGACGGACGATGCACCTGCAGGATCAATATCAGCTTGTCATCCAAGTGGCTGGATACAAACTCACATTTTTACTCAGTGGTTTGATCATTTTGTGAGTCATGCAAAGCCATCTTCAAATGACCCTGTCATTTTGTTTCTTGATGGGCATTATTCCCACACAACGAATCTCGATGTGTTAGATAAGGCACGTGAAAACAATGCTCATATTGTATGTTTGCAACCTCACTCAATGCATAAAATGCAGCCACTTGACGTCAGATTTATGGGGCCTTTGAAAACCTACTATGCTCAGGACACAGAAACGTGGTTAGCAAGTAACCCAGGTCGTGTTATCACCCCATTATTAATAGCCATGTTATTTGGGGCAGCTTACAACCGAGCATCAACCGTGGAAGCATTTGTGAATGCCTTCAGAAAAACAGGTCTCATCCCACGCAACAGAAACATCTTTAGGGAACATAAATTTTCAATTCATCGCCATGCTGTCATCCCGGCAGACATCAGACCTCTCCCACACATCGCAAAACCACCTGGAGATAGTCAAACAGGCCAAACATCGCGTTCGTGCTCTGCTGCGTTACGCCGGCCGCGGTGGCCGTGCGGTTCTGGCGCTGCAGTCCGGAACCGCGTGACTGCTACGGTCGCAGGTTCGAATCCTGCCTCGGGCATGGGTGTGTGTGATGTCTTTAGGTTGGTTAGGTTTAAGTAGTTCTAAGTTCTAGGGGACTTATGACCTAAGATGTTGAGTCCCATAGTGCTCAGAGCCATCTGCTGCGTTACTAACTTCAATTCCTTATGTGAAGCAATTGCAAGAATCTAAACAGAAGAAATCAGAGGCTGAAGCTAAAAAAGCAACCAGGAAGTTATTTGAGGAGAAGAGTGGAAAATCTTCAAACGGCAGACCTAAAGCAGAAGAATCGTCGAGTGACTCGGCATCCGATGTACATCTTGATGACAGTGGGGATTCAGACAGCAGTGATGACGATGACGCAGAGTGTCTGTTCTGTACTGGGCGCTCTTCTGAAGACAAGCACGGGGAGAAATGGGCACAGTGCACCAAATGTTATCGCCGGGCTCATGAAGATTGCGGTGTCTCAGAAGACAATTTTGTTTGCCCCGGAAGTGGTAAATATAAACCTAAGTAGTGTGAAATGAGTGAAAGATAACAGAAGTGAATGAACATGTAAATATTGTATATTCATATGTCATTATTCTGTAATAAAATAATTAAAGCAAAATATTATTACTGTCTCATATTAGGAAACCTTGATCTCATTTCTACGGAATGCCTTGTTTGTGAAGATTTAATAACTACTCTGAAAGATTGTTTATTATTGCAAATACGATAATTGTATGATAAAATTAAATAATGCAAGATATTATTACCATCTTAAAAAATACGGTTGCCCTTACTCTTAGGTCTTTCAAATGGGTTTACAAAACTGTGTCTCATATTAGGCACCTTTCCTCTACACGAAAATTGCCCAAGAATGGTTTGGCAAGGAGGACATTCTTAGTAATAAAAAACAATAAGAAAATGTATATGACCAAAATTCAAACAACAACGATACTTTTTATATAATATAGATACCGCATTACATACGTTGAGACAATTGTTCAACGTAGGTCTTGTACAAGAGGAGGAGGAGGAGATTAGTGTTGAACGTCCCGTCGACAACGAGGTCATTAGAGACAGAGCACAAGCTCGGATTAGGAAAGGATGGGGAAGGAAATCGGCCGTGCCCTTTCAAAGGAACCATCCCGGCATCTGCCTGAAGTGATTTAGGGAAATCACGGAAAACCTAAATCAGGATGGCCGGACGCAGGATTGAACCGTCGTCCTCCCGAAAGCGAGTCCAGTGTGCTAACCACTGCGCCACCTCGCTCGGTCTCTTGTACAAGATTTGGCAAGGATTTGGAGTAGATTTGGTGACGCTGCTAACTACAAACACAAAACTTTATCTACTACTAACTACATTCCCACACACAATCTACAGAATTTGTACCAGTCACCACAAACATACACAACTACTATGATACCCACACATAAAAATATATTTTTTCGGAACCTAATACCCATATTGTTATTCGTTGACTGCTTCTCCATGGTTTGCAGTACACGCTTGCTGATCTATGGAAAATTTCTGAGACATCTTTTTTATGAGCGTTTCATAATAGAAGTTATGGTTAATGGGACACAGATGGGTCATACAAGTCATACCTTGAATCTTAACGTGTTAATATTTAGGCTTCAGACTGATGTAAACGAATCAGTGGGCATAAAAATAGAAATCAAAATCACGTTATCCTGTAAGTAAACACATGAAAGATTGTAAAAAAAAAAAATCAAATAATTTGCACATGGCCATAATTACACATCTTACTAATTGTCATACGATACTCACAATCATTGCACCATTACTCACCACGTGTCGCCAGGGATCCACACATACCTTCACATTAGTTCACACTTATAGGTTTCTACCTTGGTTATTTATCAAATATAAGAATTGCTTGAGTCTAAAAGCTGTTTCAGTGTTCATCTTCCAGGGCTTCCATATTCTGATAGCCTTAAACGTACCTAGTAGTAAGTGGTGGCAGATTACAACGTCCAATCATCTTATAAGGTGGCATCACTGAAAATCAAACACTATTAGTTTCACTTCCACACACAAAACCAGCACCTACAAGTCATCAAATCGTGTCATAAACATAGCAATACATTTGCAAGTCTCACAAATTCATCCTCACCTAGAGGGAATAGAAACACCACAACTGAAGTCTACTTTATGCAGTTATCCATCAACGTGCAAGGCGCCAAATCAGCGCATAAACATCGCAGTACAGTTCCAAATCTCACAAAATCATCCTTAACTAGAGGGAACAAATACGCTACAACTGGAATTTATCATAAACAACCACCTTACAACTATTTACTCGCCAGTCTATACATTTGCACTCATTGTTGTTGTTGTTGTGGTCTTCAGTCCTGAGACTGGTTTGATGCAGCTCTCCATGCTACTCTATCCTGTGCAAGCTTCTTCATCTCCCAGTACCTACTGCAACCTACATCCTTCTGTATCTGTTTAGTGTATTCATCTCTTGGTCTCCCTCTACGATTTTTACCCTCCACGCTGCCCTCCAATACTAAATTGGTGATCCCTTGATGCCTCAGAACATGTCCTACCAACCGATCCCTTCTTCTAGTCAAGTTGTGCCACAAACTTCTGTTCTCCCCAATCCCATTCAATACCTCCTCATTAGTTATATGATCTACCCATCTAATTTTCAGCATTCTTGTGTAGCACCACATTTCGAAAGCTTCTATTCTCTTCTTGTCCAAACCAGTTATCGTCCATGTTTCACTTCCATACATGGCTACACTCCATACAAATACTTTCAGAAACGACTTCCTGACACTTAAATCTATACTCGATGTTAACAAATTTCTCTTCTTGAGAAACGCTTACCTTGCCATTGCCAGTCTACATTTTATATTCTCTCTACTTCGGCCATCATCAGTTATTTTGCTCCCTAAATAGCAAAACTCCTTTACTACTTTAAGTCTCTCATTTCCTAATATAATTCCCTCAGCATCACCCGACTTAATTCGACTACATTCCATTATCCTCATTTTGCTTTTGTTGATGTTCATCCTATACCCTCCTTTCAAGACACTGTCCATTCCGCTCAACTGCTCTTCCAAATCCTTTGCTGTCTCTGACAGAATTACAATGTCATCGGTGAACCTCAAAGTTTTTATTTCTTCCCCATTGATTTTAATACCTACTCCGATTTTTTCTTTTGTTTCCTTTACTGCTTGCTCAATGTACAGATTGAATAACAACTGGGGAGAGGCTACAACCCTGTCTCACTCCCTTCCCAACCACTGCTTCCCTTTCATGTCCCTCGACTCTTATAACTGCCATCTGGTTTCTGTACAAGTTGTAAATAGCCCTTCGCTCCCTGTATTTTACCCCTGCCACCTTCAGAATTTGAAAGAGAGTATTCCAGTCAACATTGTCAAAAGCTCTCTCTAAGTCTACAAATGCTAGAAACGTAGGTTTGCCTTTCCTTAATCTAGCTTCTAAAATAAGTCGTAGGGTCAGTATTGTCTCACCGTGTTCCAATATTTCTACGGAATCCAAGCTGATCTTCCCCCAGGTAGGCTTCTACCAGTTTTTCCATTGGCCTTTAAGGAATTCGCGTTAGTATTTTGCATCCGTGACTTATTAAACTGATAGTTCGGTAATTTTCACATCTGTCAACACCTGCTTTCTTTGGGATTGGTATTATTATATTCTTCTTGAAGTCTGAGTGTATTTCGCCTGTGTCATACATCTTGCTCACCAGATGGTAGAGTTTTGTCGGGACTGGCTCTCCCAAGGTCGTCTGTAGTTCTAATGGAATGTTGTCTACTCCCGGAGCCTTGTTTCGACTCATGTCTTTCAGTGCTCTGACAAACTCTTCACGCAGTACCGTATCTCCCATTTCATCTTCATCTACATCCTCTTCCATTCCCATAATATTGTCCTCAAGTACATCGCCATTGTATAGACCCCTCTATATACTCCTTCCACCTTTCTGCTTTCCCTTCTTTGCTTAGAACTGCGTTTCCATCTGAGATCTTGATATTCATACAAGTGGTTCTCTTTTCTCCAAAGGTCTCTTTAATTTTCCTGTAGGCAGTATCTATCTTACCCCTAGTGAGATAAGCCGCTACATCCTTACATTTGCCCTCTAGCTATCCCTGCTTAGCCATTTTGCACTTCCTGTATATCTCATTTTTGAGACGTTTGTACTTCTTTTCCCCTGTTTCATTTACTACATTTTTATATTTTTCTCCTTTCATCAAT